>NW_017806030.1:1216657-1364655 GCF_001891065.2 Hippocampus comes
GCTGTGTGTGTGTGTGTGTGTGTGTGTGTGTGTGTGTGTGTGTGTGTGTGTGTGTGTGTGTGTGTGTGTGTGTGTGAGCCCAACAGTTAGTGCCAACTATATCCGCTTCCAGTATTTTAGGCACACTCTCCTTTGGAAGGCAATTGATCACTTTCATATACCTTTAAATTGGGTAGTTGGGGAAGCTGAAATATTGATCTCCTGCCAGATAATTATCTTTTACTGTTTTCGATCTACAAGAAAAGCAAAGGAATTGGCCTTAGTGTTGCAGAACGTTTGGAGTCGAGTGTAAGAGAAACTTGCTCATGATAATTCATTGCTGTGATAATTATTACTTATTCCAGCGATAAAGTCTATGGTACACAACATAAAAAAAAACAAAACAAAGAATACAGTTTTGGTCTGCTTGAATTGAAAAAGCAAATCTTGCATGTCTGTCTGTCTCTCTGCATGTGCAGAAGAAGAATTCACGTAGTGTTTGTGTAGATTCAGCAGAAGAGATTACAAAGACCAAAACTGAATCAGCACAGCAACAGGTACATGTACTCAGTTTCATATCCACTCTGCTTCGCGAAAATATATTAATTGAGTTGTATCTAAAATGGATTTATGAGCAAGTGAGCGACATGTTATTTTGTTTTGTCACCATAAGCTGTTGGAAGAGCTGTTGGATTCCGCGCATATTTTGGCAACAGACACTGAAAAAGTGGGAAATGAAGAGGAAAAATGTGAAAACGTTGGGATTGCCATGAGGTGCGTTAATTGAAAGTACTGTACTGTGACAAGATTTGTAGTCGTACAGATATCTCCAAGATTCCTGACTGGATGTTATTTATTTGCTGCTGTTGACATTGGGTTAATTGTTTTAATAAATTTACATTTGAAGTACATTAACACTGGCTGCCTTTTGTTTAGGGATAATGATCATGCAGACAAACAACTTCTAAAAGCTGCTCCTCAATTACCTAATCCCTCAAATTTCAAGAGCGCAGCAAAAGAAAACCAAAACTATGAAATCACACCAGAAGAGGAGATGGGAGAAAGGGAAGAGAAGTGCAGGACTGACAAAGAGCAGGGTGATCTCAGACAGAAAAATGTTGTGAAGGAGGACACAAAACATTTAATGAGGGATGAGTCAACAATGCATATTCTCCATAAAGAGATGAAGAGAGGGGAAGTGGGGGAGGTTTGGCTGTTGAAAAGTGAAATGGAAATTGGAATGCATCACCCCAACAAAGAGCTCATACAAGAACTGGTCACCAGTTTTACTGGGGACAAAGGGAAAGAAGGACAAATCCATAAGGAACCCCTGAGGAGAGAGAAGGAGAGATCGTTGAAAAAGGGGCGCTACCAGGAGCAGCTGAAGAGAGAAGAGGAGGAGGAAATGGAGAGACTGAGACTCGAAAAAGTGACAAGGCAGCTCTACCATGAACAACAAAGGAGGGAGGAAGAGATGGAGGCAGAGCGCTTAATGAGGGAAAAGGAAACAAGAATCCAGCTCTACCAGATGGAGCTGAAAAGGAAGGAAGAGGAGGAGATGGAGCGCTTAAAGACGGAGATGGAAACTAGGACATGTCACTATAAGAAGGAACTGACTATGGAAGAAGAGAAAGAGGTGGAACAATTTAAAAGGGAAAGGGAGAATAAAAGACATTTCTTGCAGGAGGAGCTTAGGAAAGAGGAGGTGGAGGAGGAAAAGCAAATGGAGCAGTTGAAGAAAGACAAAGAGTTGAGAAGACAGAACTACCTCGAGAAACTGAGGAAGGAGGAAGAGGGAGAAGTTGAACAGTACAAGAGGGAAAAAAAAATGAGAATTTGCCTCCTGAAGACGGAGGAAGATACAGAGGTGGAAAGATTCAAGCGAGAGAAAGAGATGAGAGCAAGTCTCCGCCTTGAGGAGAGGAAGAAAGAAGAGGAGGAAGAGGCAAAGACCTTCCAACAGGACAAGGAGACCAGAATGCATCTTTTTCAGAAAAAGATGATCCAAGAAGAAGAGAAGGAAATGCAACGGTTGAGGAAGGAAAAGGAGAAGCAAATACGCTTTCACCAGGAGGAGCTGAGGAGAGCGGAAGAGGAAGAGTTGGAGCGATTAAAGGCAGAGAAAGAGGCAAGAATGACTCAGCAGTGGGAACAGCAAAGCAGAGAACAAGAGGATAAGATGTTGAAGAGCGAGGAGATGAGAACAAAAATTGAGGTTGAGAAAAAAGCGCCCTTCTCTCAGGAGGCGCAAAGGGGAGAGGAAGCGGACGAGAAAGAGCAGTTGATGATGGACAAGGAGAAGAAAATAGCTCTCCATCTGGAGGAGCTGGGGAGAGACGAAGATAAGGAGATACAGTGGTTAAAACAAGACAAGGAGTCTCGAGTGCAACTCTGTCACAAAGAGTTAATTCGAGGGGAAGAGGAGGAGATGAAGAGATTGAAGACCGAGAAGGAGGAACGAATTCAATGTCGCCTGCAGGAGCTGAGAAGAGAGGAAGAGGCACAGGTTGAGGAGTTGAAGAGGGAGGAGACCAGAATAAGGCATGAGATGCGCATCTGCAAGGAGAAGTCAATGAGAGAACAAGAAGATGAGGCGGCGCAGTTAAGAACAAAGAAGGAAATGAGAATGCGCTCATGCCGGGAAGAGCTGAAAAAGGAGGAAAAGGAGGAGGTGAAGCGGTTGAAATCTGAAATGGAGAGGAGAATCGACCTTGGCCGTGAAAAGCTGAAGAGAGAGCAAGAGGAGGAGGAAGAGCAGTTGAAGAGTGAGATGGAGGCAAGAATGTGCGTCCAACGCGATAGGCTCGCAAGAGAAGAAAGGGAAGAGGTTGAGCAACTGAATACTCAAAAGAGGGTAAAAATGGAACTCTACCAGGAGAAGCTAAAAAGGGAGGAAAAAGAGGAGGAAGAACGGCTCAAGACGGAAAAGGAGGCTAGAATAGGTCTGTGTTGGGAAGAGTTAAGGAGAGCGGAAGAAGAAGAGATGGAAGAGTGTAAGCGGGAGGAGGCAAGATTAAAGTCCGAGATAGAAATGAGGATGCATCTCTTTGAGGAGGGTCTCAGGAAAGAGGAAGAGCACGAGGTAAAGGAGTTGAGGATGGAGAAGGAGGTCAGAGTGCGCCTTCGCCGGGACAAGTTGAGAAAGGACGAAATAGCGGAGGTGAAACAGATGAAGACAGCCAAGGAGACAAGAATACATCAACGCAGGCAGGAGCTGAGGAGAGAGGAAGAGGAGGCCATGCAGCAGCTGAAGGCGGAAAAAGATGTCAAAATGCATCTTAACCGGGAGGAGTTACGTCGGGAGGAAGAGGAGGAGTTGGAGCGCTTCAAAGAGGAAAAAGAAATGACAATGCGTCGCTGCCGAGAGGAGCTAAGGAGAGCGGAAGATGAGGTGGAGAAGTTGAAGGAGGGAGAGAGGGAGAAAAAGAAAGAAACTGAGAGGAGATTGCGTCTTCGCCAGCAGGAGCTGATACGTGAGGAGGAGGAGGAGTTGCAGCGGTTGCGGACGGCAAAGGAGGCAAGAATGAGCGTGTTCCAGGAAGAGCTGAGGAGAGAGGAAGAAGAGGAGGCTGAGCGTTTAAAAAGTGAAGTTGAGAGGAGAATGCGTCTTCAACAGCAGGATCTGATGAGAGAGGAAGAAGAGGAGCTCGAGCACCTGAAGACGGTGAAGGAGGCAAAAGTGAGAGACTACCTGGAGGAACTCAGCAAAGAGGTCAACGAGGAGTTTGAGTGTTTGAAGAGGGAGAAGGAGATGCAAATGCACTTCCATCACGAGGAGATGAGGAGAGAGAAAGAAGAAGCCGCCGAGCGCCTGGAGACTGACAGGGAAAGCAGAATACTGTTCCACATGGAGGAAATGAGAAGAAAAGAAGCGGAGGAGGTGGAGCAGTTTATGAGGGAGAAGGAGATGCGGTTAAAGGCAGAGATGGACAAAAGAATGAGCGTTTTGCAGGAGGAGCTCAGAAGAGAGGAAGAGGAGAATGCCAAACTTTTGAAGAGGAGGAAGGAGATGAAGATCAACATTTACCAGGAGGAGCTGAGGAGAGAAGAGGAGGAGGAGGCGGAACGTATGAAGAGGGAAAAAGAAAGCAGAATGTGTCTCCGCCAAGAGGAGCTGAGGAAGGAGGAAGAAGCGGAGGCGGAGCTTTTGAAAAGAGAGAAGGAGGCGAGAGCGTACCAGCGAAAGAATGAGCTGAAGAGAGAGGAAGAGGAAGAGGACCGGTTCAAGAAGGAGAAATTGAAGAAGATGCGCGGCCGGCAGGAAAAGCTGCGGCGAGAGAGAGAAGAAAGTGTGGAGAGGTGGAGGAATGAAAAGGAGACCCGGCTGCGTTTCCGCCAGGAGAGGGCCAAGGTCAAGAAAACGTGCGTGCGCCAGGAGGACGTAATCAAAGAGGAGGATGCGGAATCACTAGCGAGGGAAAAGGAGAAACCGCTAAACGAAGAGGCAGAACTACTAAGGAAGGAAAAGTTAATGCTTTCATACAAAGAAGAGGAACAGGGAGAGGGCGTCGTGCAGCTCAAGAAAGGGTGGAAACAGCCAAGGGAGGACAACACCGATCCGCTTCAGAGAGAAAATGGAACCAAAAGTCATTTTCTCCAGGAGAGGATACAGCGAGAAGCGGACGCGTTGAAGAGCGAGAACAGAACATGCCTCCGTCTGGAGAAACTGACAACAGAGAAAGAGGGAGAGACCGCGAACACGGAGAAGAGACCGGGTGCACACCAGGCGAAGCTGAGAGAGGAAAAAATGGCAGACTATTTGAAACGGGCGAACCCCAAGCCACTGCGTCTCAGTCAGGACAAAGTGAGCACGGAGGAGGAGGAGGAAGAAGAAGAGGAGGAGGAAGAGGAGGACACTGAGAAAGTGAAGATGGAAAAGGAGAAGAGGACACAGCTCCGCGAGGAGGAACTGAGGAGGGAGGAAGCGGACGAGATGGAGCGGCTCAAAAAGGAAAAAGAGCAAAGAACGCAGCGCCGCCAGGAGGAGCTCAGGAGACAGGAACAGGAGGAGGTGCAACGCTTGAAAAGGGAAAAGGAAACGAGGATTCTACTCCGCCAGGAGGAGCTGAGGGGTGAGGAAGACGAGAAGGTGCAATTTTTGAAACGGGAGAAGGAGAGAAAAACGCATCTCCTCATGGAGCAATTGAAGAGAGAGGAGGAAGATGAGGTGGCACGGCTGAAGTGGGAAAAGGAGAAGAGAACACGTCTTCTGCAGGAGAAGCTCTGGAGAGAGGAAGAGGAGGAGAGGTTGAACCGAGAGAAAGAGAAAAGAACACGTCTCCGACAAATGGAGCTGACCCGACAGGAGGAAGAGGAGCGGCTGAAGAAGGAGAAGGAGAAAAGAGCACTTCTTCGCCGGGAGGAGCTGAGTAAGGAGGAGGAGGAAGAGGCTGAGAGGTTAAAAAGGGAAAAGGACCAGAGAATGCTTTTACACCAAGAGTATCTGAAGAATGAGGAAGAGAAAGAAGCCGAAAGGTTAAAAAGGGAAAAGGAAAAACGAATGCGTCTTCTCCTGGAGGAGCTCAAGCGGGAGGAGGAGGAAGAGCGCTTGCAAAGGGAGAAGGAAAAGAGGATACGCCTCTGTCTGGATGAGCTTCAAAGAGAGGAAGAGGTGGAGATGGTCAGGCTCAAGAGGGAAAAGGAAAAGAGAATGCGCCTCTGCCAGGAGAGGTTAAAAAGAGAAGAGGAGGAGGAGGTGGAGAGGTTAAAGAGGAAGAAAGAGAAGAGAATGCATCTTCGCCAGGAAGAGCTGAGGAGAGTGGAAGAGGAGGAGTTGGAGCAGTTAAGGAATAAGAAAATCGGCCTCTTCCAACTGGATCTGCAGAGCGAGCACGAGTTGGAGAGATTGACTCATAAGAAAGAAAAGAGAATGCGTCTTCATCAGATGGGCCTGAGGGGAGAAGAGGAGGAGAAGAAACTGAAGTCGGAGTACAAGGAAAGGTTGAGGTAGGTTAGACATATTTACGAATGTCTGCTTGGTGTCACCGGAGAATTGGGGTTACCTTGCTGTCCAGATACACCAAAGCCAAGAAAAGAGGGAGTGTGCGCGGGGAGGCGGCATTGGTGGCGGTTGGGGTCCCATGCAAGTGCGTCTCAATTTTTAACCCCAATTTAATATTTGACTGGATAACCTGCACACGAACGTATCTGCATCAACGGACTGTTGCATTCGTCCATTAAAGTGCATTGGGGGGGCGGGGGGCATGTCTACTGTGTATGTAAACTTACGATTTCAGCTGTAGATAAGCCACCAAGATAAGATTTGGAGGTTACGGTGCATTTTTGTTGGGGTTATGAGGTTCTTTCAAAAGGTTGACGTTTTGAATGATTATCCGATCTGTGTACATCCCGAGGGCTTTGCGGCAGTGTCTGCTGGCCAAGAGGAGGGATGAGGAGGCATTGTTGATGTCTGACCAGAAGGAGGAATTAACAGAATCTGTACAGAAAAAGAGAGAGGAGGAGCAATTTAAAATCAGGTCAGACACACACAAATCCAATGGTTTAAAAAAAAAAAATTATATGTATTTTATATTTATATTTTTACGTCATTGTGACTTATTCTCACTCATATTTTGTATACTGTTACTATCTTGTGGATATTATGTGAACATTTAAAAACCTCAAGATATCATCTCAACTTTTAGAAATGTTATTGAGGACTGAAAATGCATCATTAAGGGCATTAATAAAGGATATCGTTTTGACTTATGGAAGAAAAACGTGTGTGTGTGTGTGTGTGTGTGTGTGTGTGTGTGTGTGTGTGTGTCTGTGTCTGTGTCTGTGCCTGCCTACCTGCGGGCACATAGGCAGGACCGTGAAGCTGTTCTGAGAGCACTTTGCATTGCGCTGGAAGGAGAAAGGTTAGTAGAACATAACAGGTAGAAGGCTGAAAGACATCAAAAGCAATACAATGTGTGACTGATATATTAATGAACTTTTAATATTTATTTTGGCAAGCGTTGCATGCAGGTACGGCACCACAATTTTTTTTCTCTCCTTGGGCAAAGAGTCGCTTGCCAGACACGTTTGAGAAAAAAAGATTATCATGACTTACTTGAGAGGTTCTTTTTTTTTTTTTTTCCAATAAAAAGTGTGTTACACACCACAAGCAATCGTGTACAGAAGTGTGGAACTGCCAATGTGGATTTAACATTTTTGACCTGCAGACTCCTTCGAACGTATTCGCGTAGTATGTTCAAACGTATTGATAAAATGTAGGCAAAGTCAATACCCCGTGGCATTATGGGAAAAAAAATACAGTACTATGCTTTTAGCATTTTGCCTACTAATACGTAAGAACGTACTTTGCGAATACATTCTAATGTGTCACTCGTTACCTTCACAAACAACGCCACGGACGGACAAACCTGGACTACTAATGCCCGTAGCGAGAGGTGAAGTGACCGGCGGCCATCTTACGTTGCCACTGTTCAAGATCACCTAATTTGACATTGCGTGGCATATACATACCACGCGACCACTGAGCTATGCCAGCCCAAGAAAGTCGTGAGGCGCCTTGTAGATTCAAACCCTCAACCTCATGTTTGGACACCATCTTCTAAATCACAACTGGTGTAATTTTGTAGGCATCAAAACGTTGACCTGTCCGATCACCCCCCGCAAAGGAGGCAATACTTTGACCATCTGAAGGCAGAATCCGAAGAGGAGCTGCAGCAGGAGAGCAGCAGACAACAGGATGACGGCATGAAGAATTTGAATTTCTTCAAACCCGAGGTGTGTGAAGTATTTGCACTTCGTTAGCCACCCATCAGGTTAAATGATGCACGTGCAGTATGTCACATTTTTGCGGATTGTATGTCTCGGCAGCTAGGAGACATGAAGGTCGGCAATCTGACAGATTCAATCTTCAGCGGGACTCTTGATCTCATGGGACAGGTAACGCTTGAGCTAATGGATTAGGGTTGAACAATTAAACAAATTCAAATGGATTCAAATTCACTATGTAGTAGAATGCAATTTTCAAATCACAAAGGCTGAATTGGGGCGCTCGGCCTCAGTTTGGGTTCTTGCTAGTCTTAGAAATCTATTTATATACATCTTAGGGAGGAGGACCTTAATCGCATAATGAAGTAAAATAAAAAATCTCACGTCAAAGCAAGACTGAGTAAAAAAAAAAGACAATTAGATCATTTTTCAAAATCGTTCAGCCCTAAAATGATTGACATGATTTATTTTTATGTATGTCCTCTCCATTTATTAGGCCATCCCGCCCACATGGCCGAAGTAGCAGGATCAGCTCTTCTGTGCTTCCTGACCCAAGGTTCAGAAGCACCACACCATGTCCAGCTGTTCTCAGTTGATGGGTTTTAATGTGGGTGTGCATGCGTGAATGCATATGTAATTGACTCTGCACTGAACCCTGTCAGAGCTTTCAGTTGTAGGAAAATCATTCAAAATAATCTTTTTTTTCTTAGATGCAACTGTGTGTGATTTTTTCCACATGGGTAAGCCATCCATCCATTCATTTGATACTGCGCTGGCTTATTGGGTAATTATTCTTCGGGTCACGGGTGATCTCAACAGGCGGCTTGGGGTGAGAGGAGGTGTACAACCCTGGACTGGTCACCATAATCACAGATGGGTGAGCGTTGATCAAAAATTTCAAAATTGAACAAATCTTCATTCGTGCATGGAGGCGTCAACCCAAATTCTGGTTCAAAAATCGAAGTCTGTTGCTGCTGTTTTTCCTGCAGCAGAAATACCATACTTGTACTAGAGCTCACGAACTCTAAATGTCAAATGTTTGATGTACTTTTGACTTTGTTGAATCTGATTTGCCTCGTGGGGGCCAAATTCAGGGTTCAGTTGTGTCTGTGGTGCGTAGTTACAGACCTGCCTTGAAATAAATTCTGTCGCGAATCGCTGATAAATTTTCATGTTTCACAATTGCCCTTTTCCTGTTTTTGCAGTCATTTTAACAACACAGAAGTCCTACTTTATGTTAAACGAAATCCTGAAAAGACACATTTTTTAAAATTAAAATAAGTCGGAAAGGCCGTCTTGATTTTATTTAACTTCATTCTGAAATGTCACAGTTAAAAAACCAAATCAAGTGGCAAAAGCTGTCATTCTTGTTAAGCAGAGTTGTCCCTATCTGCTGAATATAAAACTATTAAAGTACAGTAGCTCTAACGTCTAAACTTTTACTTTTTAAAACATATCAATAAAGTGCTAAATTGCATACAAAGCAAGTAATCAGCAAAACTGCACCAGTAAAAAATTTTTTTTTTAATAGCTTAAAATATTTTGTGTGGTGAACTAATATACTGTACTAGTTTCACTTTTTAAAAACCAAATGAGTGAAATAAACTGACTTACCCTTGATATTGTATATTGCAACAACCAACCATAAAAGATACCTGAATATCTGACATGGAACCTTTATTCAGTAACCGCTGATTGCCATATCTGACATGTTTTTTTTGTGCAAAAAAACAAAACAACAAACTGCATCATATCTGATACAATCATGGCAATATAATTGCATTGGCTGGTTTCTTTGTGACTCACACGATCACAACACTGACTGCCGTTGCCGTTTGTAAAAACACATTTAACAAATACTATTTAGAGCATATAACATTCATTTTCAGTCATAAATATCAATACATTGTGAATAATCATTTGAATTCAGGCTGTAGTTTCAGCAAATGAGCCTGTCATCTAAAACGTACATGGTAAACAAGTACAACAACAATATTACTGATGGCAGCGAGATAAGAAAAATGTTCAGCATCGGTTCAATTGTTGATTGGAGGGAGGGGGCGACCTTGCCGCGCCCTGAGCAGCACATTGGCGGCCGGGAAGGCTACTGGCTCTGCTTTTGCACATGGACGGACCAAAAAGGACAATAAGGCAATGAGAAAAGCGTTTCACGGGTTTGTTCAATCTAGAACACGTAGATCTTGTCTCTCTGGACAGTGTCGAGGTCATCATCCATGGTGAGCAGAACCTGGAAGTTTGAACGGGAGAAGTGAAGAGTAGACGTCAGAACATTGTGTATAACGACGGCCAACGCAAAACGGGGGACTTGCCAAGAAGGATCCGAACATGGCGATGGAAGAGAGGAAGTGCCAAATATCGTGATCGTCGAAAAATGAAAGCAGGATGCAGTCCCGGTTATGCTCCCGTGATTCGGCCGGTGTTTTCTGTTTGAAAACAAATGTCATACTGCGTTATGAAGAGAATATGTGCGTGTGATGAGTGTGAAAAGACGCGTGAGTATTTATTCCGCGATATCCAGCCTAAGGTCCTCAAAGTATGCCCTTTGTCCTCATTAGTAAAACAAATCAACGTGCGAAGTGACAAGGGTGCACGTCGTGCACTCTTTGCTCACTTGTACTAACTATGCCCTTGTCCTACTAGTAGACCAAAGTAGAAGATGGAATAAATCCTTCAATGGCTTTCCACCGTAAGAGACCACCAACCTGCCAGGTGCTGAGACCCTGGAAGAAGAAATAGAGCGCAAAGCCCCACACCACAGCCGTGAAGAGAATACACACCAACGCCAGGCACTGGATTCTCTCACCGCTGCGCAACTGGAACGGAAATGAGGTGAAGAGGTTAAAATCAAGCAGGTTTAGTCACATGATGTCCTGAGCACATGATCGCCACCTTCATAATGATGTAGAAGGCAAAGTAGAGTAGAAGGTTACAGATGGCGATTGCCAGCAGGTAGGAGGCAAAGTCATTGGGTCTTTCGATGAGGCCGTAGGCAGCGCTGCAAAGGGAACCAAGGCTGCTCAAATCACGTTCACTGCTCGCATACACAGACGGCGCGCGCGCACGCCAGGTTACTCACAGGGTCCAGTTGACTAAGTTCCCCATCACCAGCAGAACCATGCGATCCTTAGAACAAAACACGCACAAGGGACATGATTGAAAAGACATTAAGGGTATCTTAATTGCTACCACTCGTGCGAGAGAACTCGGTTCAGATTTTCTATAATAATAATCGGTGACAGACACACACGCAACTGTTCAGAGATTTAAAAAAAAAAAAAGGTCCTGGTGTAAAGCTGAACGAGAGCAAAAGCATTAACCAGGGATGTTCAAAGTGCAAACAAATTCTATAATAAACAAACAAAAAGATGGACGTGAGCAAAAGGTTTCACCGTTTTTTGGGAAATTAAAAATCAAAGGAAAAGAACTCATCTCAGGGCAACTAAACGGTATGAAGATTTAGGGGAGCAGGTGGGGCGGGGGTGGTAAGCTGATCAAACAGCATCACAACTGATTGGTTGACTTTGACGGGGCCGACATTTTCATAAAGCGACTGCTGGCGTGCATGTTAAAAACGCTGGCTCACGCAGACATCACTCACAATGTATGTGGGCCCAGTGCAATGTCGAATACAATCTGTGTAGACGACATAAACCATCCTGCGTACAACGCCGGAGTCTGAAAAACAAAACATTCACATAGCAAAAGGAGTCCAATAAATCATCTGTTTTTGTATTCATTTGTCTAATTAAAATATATATCCCCCCCAAAAAAAAAAAAAAACATTGGTAAAATGACCAATTTCAAACATGCATCCGATATAAAATCTTACCGAGCCTCCATCTACCCATGTAGTAGAGCTGTGTGCTGAGGAGAAGCGTGGCCAATATATGGATGACTGAGAAAACGATCCAAAACACAGTATTTCCTCTCCCAAAAACCTGAAAATAAGACATCCGTCACAGTTCTGAGTTGTTAGCACGTCGGCCACGTCGTCGCCACGTGTGCAACGTACCACTCCGAGCACGGAGAAGAAGATGACTGCGGCCAGGCAGGCGTAGGCGGTGTAAGCGCTGGCGTTGATGTCAGGGTGTCTCTTCTGATACAGCTTCAGCATACACAGGCCAGCGATCATATACATAAAAGACGTGTCTGCAAAAAGCACCAGACACATGTCAAAGTGACCTTAGAAAGATGGGAGTCACTTTGCTTGAGAAGAAATAACTGAGCCGGCGGATTCTGAACAATGGAAGGGGGTTTGCTGCCAGTTGCAGAAGAGTTGCATCAGCTCCTGAGCTCCCCTTAATGTGTGAAGCCGAATTGACTTTTAGGATGTCAGGACATAGAGTAATTACACTCATTCTTGAGATATGTCTATCTGCATAGACATATATATATATATCTGCATAGACATATATATATATATATATATTTTCACAAACACACACACACACACACAGACACAATATAACATAAGGAGAAGAAGAAAATAGTGTGTGCGGTGTGGTGAAGGTGTGATGTCGTGAAATGTGTGACGTTACCAAACTGGAAGTTGGTGTAGTTTGGACAGACATGGTAGCAGGCGCTGAGTAGGCCCTCCATCATGAGAGCGGTGCCCATGGCGTAAAAAAGACCAAAGTGCTTGGGGATGCCACATTCCTGAAAGAAGACATAAAAGACAACAGTGTGAGCCGTGACTTTTTGGCAAATATGATCACCACTGTTTAGCTGTTCTTCAGTGGCAACCTGGACCGATTTGCAAAACCTGCACTTGAAGATGTGGGGGGCCGCGGCAAAGACGGAATTCTGTTTCAAAAAATGTAATTACAAAAATGTTCATCTTGATTTGTCGGCAAGATTTGATGAACAAGTTTTCACTTCCACTCACCTGCCACCAGGTGGCATAGTCAACCATACATATACCTGCTTACGTCACCGACGCCCAATTAGCTGTCAAGTCCATATTCACATACCAGTGCGCCGACTTCATTACAGGCCAGGGCTCGATTGTGGACGATGTCTCTCTTGAGGACGATGAGGAGAAAGAGGAGGCCCAGCATCACATAGCCGAGGTTGCTCAGGATGTTGTTGAACGCGCTGCGTAGTGGAGCGCTTGAGTGTCAATCGTCACGATGCGCATGGAAATGCTAATTCGTTTGTTTGAGCGAGTACGAACCTGAGAGCCCCGAGAGGGTGAGCGCACATGAAGTTATAGTAGCAGATATCCTGGTTCCCCGTCACATTGACAACCTGATCAAAGAAACATTGGCGGTTTACATAATACGGTGCATGGTGGCGGCTTGATATTGTTTATTTTCCGTTAGTGTACCGTTTGATATGTGATGACCAGCTGGACGACCGGCAGGGCGTAGAACACAGCGATGGTGGCGATGTTCCTGACGGGAGCACAGTCATGACACATGACGCATGTTCAAAAACATTAAGAGTAAAATGACAGCGGATGTGCATCTTATATTCTCACCAGAAGTAGATTTGATATTTCTTGCTGAGGACCCTCTTGTCTTTACGCGACAGGTCAGATACACAAAGATACTTCTGTCACCAGCAGAGGACACAGGAACGCCATTATTAGTCGTCAAGTGGAAGCAATATTCCATTACATTAACGTGAAATTTTAATTCTGAATTACTTGTTGCAGCATGAACTGAATTCCATATCAGCGATGGACACTTTCGGTGCCTTCATGGCATTTTTGTGATCGGCAATGAAAGGCATTGATCGATATATGCCTATCACGTACTTTTCCGCAGAAATCGGTGGCCAATTCAATTTGAGAACAACTTTCCAATGTTGCCAATGTCCCATGTTGTCCAAAGCTGCTACGGTACATAAATGACGCGCCTAAGAGTCCCGACAAACCATCTCAATGTCGGTCAATGATATTTTTTAGAATGTTAATTTATTTGGAGATTCGAGACTTTTACAATCATGAAATTTGTACTTGCACATGTCAATCTCCACACCAGTGATTCCCAACCAGGGTGCCATGGCACATTAATGTGCCGTCAGAGATCATTAGGGGTGCCACAGGAAATAATCCAAGTTCATTTCATTCGACCCAAAAATGATTTATTAAGTACAAATTGCAAATATCCTTGTTCATCTATTTATGCCAGCAACAGAAATGCTATCAGATGTTAGTAGGTATGATAATGTAGTAGACCGCCTGGTTGCTATTGATACGATAGAATAATGTCCAGCCGTTGTCTAAATTCTCTTTGAGCTTGGCTTGCAAGGGGGGCGAGAAAAGCTTGCAATTTTGAGAGGTTTTGGAAACGGATTTGAAAACTTCCTGATCTTCAATCGATTATTATCTGGAAATGGACGCTCACTGTCTTGTATACAAGTAAAGAACAACAATGAATATTTTTGTTTCACCATCAGCAGACGAGAAAAGAATACAGATTTTCCAAATTTTGGGGATTGGTGATTTGTTGGAGTTAAAAAAAAAAAAAAAGTTCTTGAGTCTGACAGAAAAAAAAACATGACGGCCATGACCATACTTTTTACCCAGAATTAGCCAGCATCCTTGTAACTTCCTAATCTGCCAACATCAGAAATGTCCTCAGTTTCGTAACAGTATTAGGGACAGGGCTTACCTTGGTGCGAACAATGTTTTTGTCCGAGTTGATGTCATCCAGTGTGTCATAGTCATCTTCCTCGATGGAGCTCAATGACTCCTGTCTGCTTCTTCCAACATTTTTCCATCCAGACCGCTCTGATGGAAAGGAAAAAGAAATTTTTGTTCCCTAAGATGATTCAGGAAAGAACTGTCACAATGACAGAGTTTCATAACAATATTGTCCATACCCATGTAGTGGTCAGCTGAAGCGGCACTGTCTAGAGAGGGGGCGCTCTCAGTGACTGCTTCTGAACTGATCGTGCTGTCTGTTGGATGGACACGCAATGACTCAATTCAAGCCCCAAAAGATTTCAAATAAAATAAAAAAAAAAACTCACCGAGGGAGCCATATTCATTTGGTGAAACTGTAATCTTGCCTGTAAATGTTGACACACACAGTGGGAAAAAAAAAAAAAAATCATTTTAAGAGAGTGTTCCCTTGCAGATGTGCAATTCTCAAATCACCTGTTGGTCGATTTTTTTTGCTATTCCCTGGAAAAAAAACAAAATCCATCCATTTGCTGTTTTGTATTGTTGCACTTTGGCACCATTTTATGAAATCTTGGTTCCGATTAACAAAGTTGATGTGAGGTGAGCAGCTTCTGTTAGACAGGCAAAAGTCCGGACGAATAGCAAACGAGTGCTTTTTCCGCCATCTTGTGGCGTTTATATGCAATTCTAAATCTTTCGCCGCCAAAACAATACTGCACATCTCGCATTTAAGCACACAAAAACACTGCAGCTGATAGTAGAAGACATGCGTGGGAACGACAGCTGCTGCTGCTGCTACTTTCCTGGCGCAAACGAGAAGTATTACTTCATTCATTGCTCCAAGGGAAAGTATACATGCTACCTTTATGAAATCATCCATATCATCAACAATAAGAACAAAATGCATGCATGGTGTGCAAGTTGATGTATGAACAAAAAAGAATAAAATAAGACGGGAGCAACTGAGTGTTCGTACCATCTCCATTTTTCCCCAGCAGAGAAGCTAAAGCATGCGTTAGCAGACAGAGAGGAGAATATAAGACAGATCATAGGGTTAATAGATACAGCCCAACCCACTTATGTGAACCCTAAATAAGATGGTTCTTTAAGAGCTGGTTTACCTGTCTCGGCAGGTGATGTGTCATCAATGTTTTGAAAGAGCTCTCTTTTCTTGGCTCTGCACAAAACAAAGAGGCGTGGAGATACAAATGAATGACATTCATCCACTGCTCGTGGGCATTTGCAACCCGTGCCAAAGTAAAAGGCTGTCAACGTCTTACCGTTTCTTCTCCAGACAGGCCACCAGCAGAGTGGCAAGGTAGAAAGAGAGGAAAATACCCAGACATAGCAGCATGCCCATCACATACACGTCCGCTGTGCAAAGTGGATACGGATGCATTTTAAATCGTAATGACATTCATCATGTGGAATGCAAAAATGCCAAAAGGTTACTCAACACACACAATGAAAGATCAAATCACTGGACAAAACGCGTTTAAAACACACACACACACACACACACACACACACACACACACACACACACACACACACACACACACGCACACACACACACACAGAATGTCACTTTTGTATCAAGGTAGCTTACATTTTATAGCAAGGGAGACCACAATGTCAAGGGTTTTGCTGCGGTTACCAGCGTCGATCAGCTCATCTGGGCGCAGAGGGTAGAAGCGCAGTGGACCGCCACAGGCCTCGTCCTCCGTTTTTACCACGAGCACCACGTAAAAACTGTTGCTGGGGAAATCTTTTCTCTGGATAACGGAGGGACGGAGGAGTAACGATGGATACATGTGCTTGTGCTACGTTCTGTTGAAATACTTCTAATGCCGTATGTTGTTGTTTAAGGTTACCAAGGGGTCAGACATCTTTGAGTACATTCCCCGAAAGTTTCCAATATGTTTCCATGCGATGTAATCATTTTCACTTTGGAATATTTCCATTCCTAATTGAAAACTTTCCAAATGTATGGGTTTTAACTCGTAATTGAAGGAGATTTAATAGATGGGATTCCTTGCTGATTCTTGCTTACTCCCATAATTTTTTCTTTTTTTGTCCTTTCCAACGTTGAAAATTCCACGAATTTTGAAAACATATTCTGCATTGGAGCTACATATAACTGAAGAATTACCTGTACTGTGATGGCACCTTTTTTCGTCATCGTCTGATACATCCCAATGAAGGCTACATTGTTGTCGAGGTCATAGACGGGGCACTGAAAACGGAAAGAAAACATCAATCGGATGAGTAGAGGGATTCCACAGCAGGAGGAGCAAAAAACAAACAAAAAAAAAAAAACAATTATGAATTACCGATATCACACAGGTTAATAGATTATGCAGGTCAGGGGATGTGACCTGTAGTGATAACGGGAGGGGAGGGGGAGCCAGGGTGGTCTCTGGACTGGTGCTATGGGAGGGACACTGGTTTGAGACCAACATTTTTTTTTTACTCATTATATATTACCTATTTGTTTGAAATTCAATTTTTGGTGTTCGACTTTTTTTGTTTGTTTTGCTGCTGTTTATTTTGCTATGATAACCGTTTTGGGTTTTTTTTTCCTCAATTGAGTATGGTTAATATATATTAAGGACAGTTTCTTTCTATTTTGCTTTTCTTTTTTTGTTTTTTTTTTTTTTTTTAGCGGCACCTGCCTTTCAGTTTGGATCCAGCCCGCTATTATGAATTCGAGAAGCCCAAAAAAAGCGCTGCCTGCACCAGAACAGTATCGCCTAAAGATCAACATAATCTTTTCGCTTGTGTGATTTGGTGTTACTACATGCCAAAACCATGATGCTTAAGGCCCTTAAGGACAGCACAGGGAGGAGGAGAAAGTGCACCTGGATATCCTGGATGGACATAACAGAGCAGGGAAAGGTCATCTCCGAGGTGACCTTCACAATCACAGTGTCCACCCCTTCAGGAAATACATACTTGAAGTACTGAAAGAGGAGATAAGCAATTAGGGAAAGGAACCATTTTCTTTTATTAGGGATACAATATTGTGTTCTCAAAGATGAGAGACACCATATATCGACTTCATAAATCTTCTACTTCAGTGAACGTATTTGATAATAAGGTAGTATCAACGGCTTTCGATTACAAATTGGGCGGGTACTAGATCATCGCAATGTATTTGTGGAAACTGCATCAAAAGCCCAACTCTCCAACCTCAGCTCATTTTTGAGGCGCATGTTCAAAAAAAGCGTGACTTCCTGTTATTGTGTAACATTAAATCTTCCCTACATCCTCTTGTTGAAACCACACTTCTTTCACCGTTTCTCTTTTCCATTCATTCTAACCAGAGTCATCTGTACCTGAGGTTGGGAAGGAGATGAAGTGAAGCTAAATTTCGTTTCTGTCCTGGAATCAAAGTGACAATAGGTCAGATAAATCAATGGCGGTACAGACTTCATGCCATGTTTCCACCAAACAGCACTACACCAAAAAATGCCATCAGTAAATGTCATTATGTATCGAAAGTTGTCTCTTACTGCAATGTGAAGCTTTCAACGCGGCTGACCCTAAGCTGGTAGTTTGTACCCTGGTTGGAAAGTGTCGACACATCCACAAAGAAGTACTGGATCTCTGATGCAGCCCGTGTTGGAGGCTGGCATAATGTGCGCCCTAAATGATTGTATGGATACTTCCTCTGGTACCTGAAGAGCACAAATATATTCAGTAATCATGGCTTCATATATGACTGAGTGAATGAAATAGATGACGCTTCTGTACGAAATTGGGTTACGGTGATGTCTCGCCAGGAACTGAGAACCCTCTGTATATAACTTAATATCACAGGTGATTTTAAGACACATAGCCAAGTATATTAAAAAAAAAAGTTCAGCTTGTAACATGTTGACGCAACCAATTGAATTGATAGTTTGTTGAGGACTGCTTTTTCAAAGTCAGGTGACTTTACTGGTCACGTGTTTTCATTAACCTTTGTGCAGTTCTCCCCAAAACATGCTGGATTCATATTCTACAATACGGATGAGTGCTTAGTGCAAAATGTTCAAGAAACTGCATGTATAAAAAAAAAAAAAAAAAAAACAACTTTCCTATACACATGACAAGGAGATCGCTTCAGAGTAAGTTGGGATCGAAGTAAGTGAAAGTCCAAAGGTTTATTACAACATACAGAAAAGACGATTGTTGGATAAGGGGAGTGAATGACTAATTAAAAGAAATACAAAAAAAACAAACTAACAAAAAAAAAAACAAACAAACTTAAATATCTACTCCTGGTTTGCTAATATTTCTTTTTACACATTTGCCTAATTACTCTCTTTTGTAATACATTTGTGTGACTGTAAAGAGAGATTAATTGGAGACCCTGCACGGGAGGTCCAGAACTCACAGGCCTCTGAGGATGAGGGGGACCTGAAAGGAGAGCACAGCTTGCTTCTGTCTCACCACAAACAGGATAGGACTCTTGAGATTCGGCGACAGTAAGTCGACGGATACACGAACTCCTTCCGTCTGTGACATGAAGCACAGTAAATACGGACTAAGCTTTACCAAAAAAAAAAAATGCACGGCACTCTCCTACCTTGGTTCTGGAGACGGTGTGGTTGAAGGCATAGATCGTCTGATTTCCACTCGTAACTGTGTCGTTATAGGTCACGTCAAACTCGCCATCTTTCTGGATCACATTGTTTTTCTCCCCCAGAGCGCCACTGCCGCAAGCCAATGGTGCTACACACAACCACAGCAGGACTCCAGCAGCAACTCCAAATGTCTTTTTATATCGCGATTTCCAGTGACTGCCGAACAGGATTTCGTCTCTCAACATCGTCTTTGAAGCAGTGAACAGCCACCGGTCCAGTTATGAGACGGGAAAATGAACCGGGCAGCTCCGCCCCATTCAAATGACTCGAAGTAAACAGGTTGACTGTCAAAACTGTGTCAAGTCCTGTGTTGAGCCAAAGTAACAACTGCTAGCATCCGAGCACTTACGACAGCTTTTTAATCGTCCCTCCTCCCAAAGACAACAGAGACACACTCCAGGCTGTCCACTGTGAAGTCACGAGTTCTGAGATTGCAGCACTGCAACATTAACGCGGTATTCTCACATAGCAAAACAGGAGAATCCTGGCATGCGGCTAAATTGTTATGCTACTCTTAGCTTAGCTGTCTAGCAAGAAGCTCGATGTTTGGATCTCGAAGTTGAGTGCGAGGACGTTTGTGTAAAGTAGTAGGCCAGGTCGAAGCTTTTTAAACCCGAGTGGTGCGTCCAAGGTATGTGGCGTCGCAGTTGGTTCACCTGAGTGTTTCTGTCGAGGTGATTTTGCTTGACAACATCATCCTTGCCTTTTCTTTGTAGGAAAATAAATGTTTTGCATCAATAGCGCCCTCACCAGGACACAAAATTTTCATTCTCATTCAAAGCACTCCATTCTGCAACAAAAATGACATACAGTACGTACAGGAAATACGACATTACATTATAGATGTCCAAAAATAATTACTACATTTATTCATCATTTACAGGATCATCTCACTATATTTGAAAATTGTGGACAGTTTGGAGCGAGATTTTTTTCAGTGGGGTGGTCAGGGTGACACAACATTTCACTGAGGGGTGGCCATAAACGCACGTTCATGTACCTTCTAAGTGTACATTTGCATGCTCGTAACGAGGCTAGGGCACGTACCAGCGTTTCATATTCAGACTCTACCAGAAATGTGACTGTACTCCATTACAGTTACAGAAAAATATCTAATCAGATTACAGGTACACATATGACAAATTGGGATTATTTTGCAGGATTACAATTTACACGCAGGTAGAGATTTTTTTCGAGAAAGCACTCACCACCATATTTGGTTAAGAACTGTAGCGTTGTTTATTTCAGGAAAAAAAAAGATAAAATACACATAGTTACTGTAAATTACTAGTGATGTTATAAAGTGAGGATAAACTGTTCGGAGAACTAATGAATGAATGAATGAATGGGGACAGGCTACAGTGTACTCTGCAACCGTAAGCATGAGGCTACTTTCCTCAAATACAAATACAGTACACAAAACAGTAGTAGTAGTAGTAGTAATTTTAATATACTTTTTCGCTGTCCAAATATAGTGGGTTCTACTTGTGATGTTTCGTTTGTGCAAATTAACTTCAAAATAGTGTTACCCAACTTCTATTGGGACAAGGCACATACAGATCCCATGGCTAATGTCAGCTGCTTTGTCATTCACGACTCGATGTACTTAATTATTTTGCTCTTGACCAAGGCTGAAACGCAAATACATTCAATCAGAATATGAAACACCCTGCCCTAAAATGCTATTGACGCGGCCCGGGCATGTTACGCTAATGCCTTGGTTCTTGCTTGACAAGCTGTCGTCACTTATTTTACCACGGGGTGATGCTGTCTAAAGCTTGCCGTCAAGCGCAAAAGAGTAGAATACACAATTGTCTAAGTTCACAACATGTTTTTCATTTTTGTACCCTTTGAATCTATAAATATTTTTAATAGGTTATGGACTTTTTTCGTTGACAGCGAATCTGTGAAGAAAGTAGTGAGAATAAAATAGGTGACGTCAATTAATATCACATTTTATATAATCGAATCATAACTCAACCGAAATCAACAGGACGACGACTTTGACGTGTCTTGTATATGCATTTTTTAAATTTACATAACACACAGCCTTTGGCTTTGAACATAACATTATGAACACATCTCAATTAAATGTCACTCTAATTGATTGGGAGGGGTTGCTCCTAACTTAAAGGTAAGAATATATTCCATTTGCAGGACACATCTACTCTCGGCGCTGTGCAATGGATGACTGAATCATTGGAGCCGGAGCGATAATGCGCAGTTCTTTGTTGCCCTGGCGACCACCATACGTTTTTGTGGATGAGGTCATGTGTTACGCTGATGGTTTCCATAGTAACAGCCTAGAGAGGGCGCTGCGAAGGAGAGCTCCACGTAAAATGACGCAGGGCGGGGGCGTGCGCGCGCTGCGCAAGGCTGCTTGTTGTTCCCGCAGAGAGGCGAGAAGATGGCGGCCGTGTCAAGCGGAGGTGCCGCTGGGACTCCCGCGGCCGGTATAGCGCACTCTGGCCGACCGAACCACACAGCCATGGGGCCTCAGAACCGAGTCCAGCCATCCTGCGGAATCAGCCACCAGGGTCGTCCCGGCGCGACCACCGGGTGCATTTCCAATCCTGCCCAGACCTCGACCGTCAGGCCCCCCCCTGCTCGAGTGGGCCATTACGAGATCGAGCGGACCATCGGCAAGGGAAATTTCGCCGTCGTTAAACTGGCCACCCACATCATTACAAAAGCAAAGGTAAGGCGACTAGTAGCTCCCTGTTTGAGGTGACCAATGGCAAGTTGTCATCGCGAATTTACCAGGCTTTTTAGCGGAACACTGAAGACGAAGCTAGGGCCTTCAAGCTCCCCAGACACAACGGCAAGCTCGCTTTTTAGTGACACCGCTGCTTGTCGTCAGGTCATTCAATGCAGGACATCCTTGGAAATGTTCGACATTAAGCGCATTGACGAGAGACAAACCAGCGACGGGTCCACACAATTTCCAAGCGACATTGCCCGCGGTTAATCTGCTGCAAAGCGCAGAGGACGGAGAGAAGGGTATTGGCGAAGATCTAAGAAAAGACGCAGAATGTTCCCTCTGTAGCTGTTAGCCTAGCCGCGAATTAGCTGTTTGTTAGGGTGAAGCTATTTTCAAGAAATGCCAGTCCGATGCCAGCAATCAAACGCTTGCCTGTGTGTGTCTTCAAATGTACAGCGAGGTTTTCACATTATTTACTTAAGCGTCCTGGTTACTGGTAGCTCTAACGAGATAAACGTTCCGTTAGTTCAAGTAACCCGTCGCCCATGAAAATGTCTGAGCAAATTTGACAAGCACGCAGCCTTTTTTATGTCTCCATTTTTACAATCTCAAATATTGATTGATACACAGTTTAGTCGTGCCAAGTACACACTGTCAAACTCGAAATTGCACAAAACAAATTTGTAATTTTGGAGTCCTTTTTTGATAACTAATTTAATGAAAATGAATCGTTGAGAAAAGTAGCGATAGTAATGTCCAGGAGTAGTAATACTGGCATATCGTATTGATTTTGTGTCAGCTTTACATCTGCAGTGAGTTTGGCATTGAAACCAAGTGTCAGTTTAATGGAAAATGAAGGGAAAAAAGAGTGCTAATGAGCAACAGGTGCACAAGCTAAATAACAGAGCCATTGCTCAACACATCAACAAAGTAGGAGTTAGACGACTGGAGATTTTTGAAGTTGATGCCAATGTGATCAAGGTTGACATCAGTCCTGTGCCGAGGTAACATTTGGAAAACTTTGCCAGACAGGGAAACCTTCCCTTATATGTGGCAAATCACAGCTGCATGTTCTGCATGGTGGGAATTTGCAGGGTTTGTGAAAAAATCCTGGACCTCTTTCTCTTTGATGAAATAATTCCCCCTTCTTCTACTTTGTTACTTTATGCCACACACGCTGTGTGTTATATTGTGTTTCTTAGGGTTCAAACAGACGACAAAGCATATTTCGTAACACAGGTTTTTTTCTACATCTTCAGGCAACAAAGTCCACCCTAGTCCGCGTAGCAACACTCAGGCATCATCGGCCTAAACATCCTGTAGCTGGTTAAGTTTGCCCAAGCCACAAATTTGGGATTAAGTCATGATTACGCTCCAAATGTCATTGTGGAGTATAGTACAGTTGAATATCTTATTTTGTTCTACGCTATTTCATACAACCTCTGTAACCATTACACTCTTGTTGTCAAAGGTACATTTTTGTGTGTTAAACCCACGGGCCGTACTAGGAAGTACTAGTGTGCTTTAAGCCATGTTTTTATTTTTCATTCATCCTCTTGATCACAATTGTCACAAAGCCTGTCAAGACAAAAGAGAACGTAATTACTTCGGTTAGCATATTTGACAACATTGTTGGATTTCATGATGCAAGCGCAACAGAACGTAATAATTACAAATTGTGACTCACGTGAGATATTTTTTGTGCTCAAATCTTGGACGCCTACAGTTGAAACCGCTCTAGTGTAATTATTCAGCCTACTGAGTGGCTCTCAGCTTGTATGTGTACACTTTTGTGTGCTGCGTCATGTTTACCATCATGCTTGTGTTTATATGCATGCCTACGAGCAGACATGCGTCAATCTGTTTTCCATCTGCAGCTTGCGAGGAAAAGGCAAGCTTCCGTAGCGCCGTGTCATGTAGGAGTGGTGGTATTAATCTGGTATCAGGGTCGAAAACAGAATTGTGCTATCCCTCCTTCAATCTATCCATCTATCTATCTATGCATTCATTGCTCTGAGGCATATCTGGGTTTCCGTTGTACTCCCATTTATACAGGCATCAATAGGCCACATGAGTCCATTGCGCATTCAAACATGACCTTTGTCACAGTATATTAGCATCCTTTTTTGGGTGGAAAGTTGACACTGCAGTCACTGAGTTATTTTACAGGAGCACATTTAGTCGTAATTTCGCCACTGTAATGCCACATTTGGCGTTGTTTTGACCCAGAATGCCCTCCCTGATGAATCCACTCATTTTAACACTGGCAGTGGTTTGGAATTAGGGTCTAATACACGTTCTAGGACACAGGGGTCTACGTCAAGGCCCGGGTGCCCGATCTGGCCCGCCACATCATTTTATGTGGCCCGCGAAAACAAATCAAGCACGTCAAATTCGATGCTCAAGTTGTGCGCTGTGTATGTAACATGTGGAGGTGATTAAAGATTTATATGGTTTCCCAAAATTCATAACGGCCCTCCAAGGGAAACCGGAACTACAATGTGGCCTGCGACAAAAATGAGTTTGACAACCTTGCTCTGAGATGTAAGTGTTGTGACTGGGATTAGAACCGTAGTGCTCTGTGTCAAAGACAGCAATTCACGGCATTGCTCAGATGCAGGCTAACTTTTTTTTTTCTTTCTGCCATCGCTGGTTACAAGGTACTTACCCTAGCATCTCTAGTTGGATAGTACTGCATGTTTTCTGTAGACTAGATATCATGTTAAAATGTGTAACAGTTGGAATAGAGAAGTCATTTGTGTTGAACTGCACGAATTGTGGTGATTTCAAAATTCAATACTCAGTTGTTGAAAATGGTGCTAGTAAACGCATAACATTGCTGATATTCTAAATATATAAGCTCCTCTTCATGGTTGACGTCAGCTGTAATCGATTAATTTCTGGTTTTGTTCTATGTGGCTGTTTTCATATTTTATCTCGAGACGCTTATTAATTGTAATACCAATTTGTGCACTGTACATCTAATCACATGTTTTGGTCTTTCGCCAGTCTGCATTACAGCTGCTACAAACGATTATTTTGCTAATCGACTCACCACACTTCCGTAATCCACTACAATATGTTAGCAGACCAAACAAGACACTTAACAGGTAAATCTAGGCCTGAAATGAATCCTCGAGTAATTAGGATATTGCCATTACAAAAAAATAAATAAATAAAATTTAAAAATAATAATTAGCGTAAGACACACAACAGAATAAGTATTTAGTTTTTCCTGATAGACCTGTTTATTTAAATGTACATTATCCAGAAGAAGTTAAGCTAACCCGAGCATTTTGACATTTTCATCACGGGCTTCCTCATGTCTTTGCCAGCGCGCTGGTTCGAATTGAAAAGGCTAACCAGAGGAGATCAACGCCGCTGACGACTCGCTGCAACTGCTGACAACAACAGTGCGCAACCAAGTTACGTCACTACCCAATGTGCGTTGCGATATAAACAACACTGTCGATGTAGATGCAAATAAAGTTTATACAAAATGTATTAAATTAGAAAATTATTTTCGAAAAGTTGAAATACCATAGTTATCCTACTAAAAACCAAATAAATTGTATAGAAAAAAAACATGTCATGACACTCGGGGTTCTCATTAAGGGTGCTTTAAAGAACGCCACTTTGATTATCATTATTGTGGATAGTGTTTAGCTGCATCAGCGAACAAGCACAGCTCGTAGCTTGTGTACTTACTGTAAATGTGCCTCGGTGTGGTGCAAGTTCGCTTAGTGTGGAGCATCCCCCTAGTTGACGAGCAGCAGCTCAGAGCTGATTGGTTTGCATCACCCGTCATGAGTGGCATGCCACATCTGATTTGTGAGCATAGCGGGAAAGGAGGAATATGGTGTTTATGTGTGAAGCAATTGTCACAACCGATTCTGGGTCAGTCAGGAGCGCCGGCAAAAAACTGACGTTTTGGCGATTACAAATTCACCTTGTCTGGAATAATGAATTCAATCCAATCATGGAAAATGTGTGCTGTTCATGATGTTTCGTCACCAAGTATTCAGTAGCTTGGTTTTGGTTAATAAATGTGAGTTCACTGACTCATCCCTCTGTAATCCATAGTAGATGCTACAATACATTAGCGTAACCAAACTTGACACTGTGTTACAACAAGAGGGGTCAAAATTAATTGATTAATCATCAACTAATCGGTTATCAAATGAATCGTCAACTTTTTAAATAACTGAGCAATCGTTTGGAGCTATTGTTGAACATAAAAATGTCCAAATCCTCAGATTTTTGCCCCCAACACAAATTATCCTCTGATTTCTGTCATCCTTCATGAAAGCAGATTTTGTTATTCGAAAGCGTACGACAAGAGAAATTCACGTCATTGTGCACAAAAACTCAAATTTTGCCGAACGAATGTTTTAAAAATGGTCATTGTTTTATGTTGCTTTGTACTGTCTCAGGAGTTTCCCCCCGCCCCGTTCACTCTCTTACTTCCCCTTTCTGTCTGGAACAGGAAGTCTGTCTTGTCAGGCTGCCGCTGCCCCTCGGTTATCAGGAAACGGGAGGTTGGGATGGAACACAACAGAATTTGACAGAGGCTTTTTGTGGTGTGTTTGTTCCCGTTGGACATGCATGGAATTTTGTCACACACACACTTCAACAGACAATTATTTATTTTTAGTAGAGGGTAACATTTTTAAACAGTCCCATCAGATCCACTTGATCAAATCATGAAAGGAATTCTGCCATTCCTAATTGGCAGGGAAGTGCTCTGTCACACGCCCGTCATCTTACACACTGTTGGTCCCATTGCTGCGGACCGGGTAGCTATGCAATGACCTTACTGACTGTCAAAGGTCATGTTTGGGGTCTATGGGAGGATACGTTGTTCCCGTTCAGGGTAAGTTTGACCGTCGCTCATTTGCCGAAAGGCACAAGGATTGCAAAATGAGCGGATCAGATTTTGGCATGGTTGTGACGTAGATTGCTACTCATTCATCAAGTGCCGCTTTGCCGTTACAAAACAGCCACTTGTCTCAGGGGAAAAAAAACGGCTGAATGGCTGTGCAGCTGCTAAAACTTTCAGCTTGGGATGAACATTTACGGTACTTGCATTTACAATATAATTGCGATTTGACAAAATGTGATTTGCTAATCCCAAAGGCTCTTATTTGACTGGTCATTGAGAGCAGCCTGAAGGGCAGGAGTTCAGAGCAGACAGAGATGGCACCGCTGTAATTACAGTCTGCCAAGTTGGAGCGTTTCATTTTCAGTGAGTTTTCTGTCTCACGGGACCTTGAGACGAGTATCTTAATATGGTTGATCTTGTTCACCTTGCAAGGTTTCAAAAGAACAACAACAACAAAAAATCACAGCGTGTGTTATATTTTTTGTTGTTCTGGCTGCTGTCGCGTGGCAGTGTGTGGGTGATAAATAAATAGGAAGTGTAATATGATTTTGTGGTAAATTATTTCATGCTAGTTGCACGCACTATTTAGTGTATACTAGGACTGAATGATTATTGAAAATAATTTTTTCCCTAAAATTTGCATCTACCTATCTATCTATCTATCTATCTATCTATCTATCTATCTATCTATCTATCTATCTATCTATCTATCTATCTAAAATATGAGATGAGATATTGACACACATCAGTAAATTAAGACTTTACAACGAACCACGGATTTTTCATCCATCGATCCATCCATCTTCTGATCCGCTTTTTCCTCACAAGGGTCGCTGGGCATGCTGGAGCCTAGTCCAGCTGTCTTAGGGTAGTAGGTGGTGGACACCCTGAACCGGTTGCCTGCCAATCGGCGGGCACACAGAGACGAACAACTCATCCCTAAGGACAATTTGGAGTGTTCATTCAGCCTGCCGTGCATGTGGGAATGTGGGAGGAAACCGGAGTACCCAGAGAAAACCCACGCAGGCATGGGGAGAACTTGCAAACTCCACACAGGAAGGCAACCGGAATCGAACCCATGACCTCTGCCCTGAGAGGTCGACGCGCTAACCCCTTGACCCTACAGATTTGTCATAAAATGCAAAATATCGCCCGAGCCGATCCAGCGTGTGAGATCTGTGTAAAGTGTAGTGACTTTGTGTCCCATTCCTCCTTTCTTTCTTCCATTAACCGTCACATTCCCTGATTTCTCATGTATGCCAATCTTGTGTCTTTGTTACCAGGTGGCTATAAAAATAGTGGACAAGACCCAGCTGGATGATGAAAACTTGAAAAAGATATTTAGGGAGGTTCAAATCATGAAGTTGCTAAAGCACCCGCACATCATCCGTCTGTACCAGGTGAGATGGCAGATTCTGCTTACAGTTTCCGTTAAGTTAGCCATTACTTTGTGATGGCCCCACTGGTTTGGTTGTAATACACGTTCTTGTTCTCAGGTGATGGAGACAGAGAGAATGATTTATTTGGTAACCGAATATGCTAGCGGCGGCGAAATTTTTGGTAAGGCTGTCGCCCCCACTCACCATGTTTTAGAAGACATTTGCGCTTACTTTTTGTGTACTTTTGAACAGGTTCTTATTTATTCATTCATTTTTGAAATTCAAAAAGAAATGTCACATTTCTTAACATTTCTAAACATGGTCAAATCGAAAACGAAGCAATATTTGTGCTTCTCAATAATTATCGGGGATAGTTGTCAGATTTTTTATTTTTTTGGGGTCGAGGAATCCCAACAGAAACCTTTCAACCAACCCAATTGTGCTTTTCATGTCCAGACCACCTGGTGGCCCATGGACGTATGGCAGAAAAGGACGCCAGGAAGAAGTTCAAACAGATTGTTGCAGCAGTTCATTTCTGTCACTGCCGTAACATCGTTCACAGAGACCTGAAGGCAGAGAACCTACTTTTGGATCACAATCTCAACATCAAAATAGCAGGTGCGTGAGCTGGCACTCCGGAGTCTGACTGGCTTCATTGCTTTCAGGCAACATGAGTTACGTGTAGGCAACTGCCAACATGCGATGGAAGCATTTTGCATCTGCTTAGGGAAGCGTCCAGGGAATTAATTTGATCACCCCTCTATTTCCTGTCAGATTTTGGTTTCAGTAACCTGTTTTCCCGAGGACAACTGTTGAAGACCTGGTGTGGCAGCCCACCCTATGCTGCACCAGAACTATTTGAAGGCAAAGAATACGATGGGCCGAAAGTAGATATATGGGTGAGTTGACAATAACATTTTCACTCCTCCAACATCTGTCTGTCAAGAGAATTTTTGTCATGTCAGATCTTGAAATCTCACATTGGTAATAGATTTGAAACTGTCTTGTTGGTACAGTATTCATTCAGATTTATAGTATGTTAGGACATTGGTCAGATGGCCGCACAATAAAGAGGACAGAAGTTGAAATGTAACGTTAGCGACGCTGACAGTGACAATGAAAGAGAGACTGAGAACGTGTGTACCACCGAGTTTTGGGGCTTTTCTTTCCCACACTGAAGAAGAGCACTTTGGTGGGTTAAGTGCGCAGGAGGAGCAAGATGAAGATAGCGATTAATTTTCTCGGAGGCTACCGAGTAACTAGCTGTGTTTGGAAAAAAGTGTTTAGCAGTGTTTAAAGTAATCAAGACTTATTTACTTCTTTTTTTCCCCAACTGTGTAACCTCTTTCTTTGCAAATGTCCTATCCTGTAGCGTAGAGGCCCTCGGCTAATAATAGTGAAGCAGCCATTGTAGTTTGGAAATTGCGATAATCCTTTTCTCTTTTGTTTGTTCAGAGCTTAGGTGTGGTCTTATATGTCTTGGTGTGTGGTGCCCTACCCTTTGATGGCAGTACTCTACAGAATTTGAGAGCACGTGTCCTAAGTGGCAAGTTCCGTATCCCCTTCTTCATGTCTACAGGTAGGTCTTACTTCTTCCCTAATTAGTTGGGGGTGGGGGGGGGGCAGATCTACCATAAACATGTATGTTAGGACACTATTGAAACAAGCACCATTCCTATCGCTCTTATGGTAATCTACATTGTGTGTGTGCGTGTGCGTGTGCGTGTTCGTGTGTGTGTGTTTTAACAGACTGTGAGTATTTGATCAGACATATGTTGGTTCTGGAGCCCAGCAGACGGCTGACAATGGAACAAATCTGTAAGAACAAGTGGATGAGACAAGGAGACCCAGATCCTGATTTTGACAGGGTGAGCTCTCTCACAACGATTGTGCACCTCTGGACTCTCGGAAGAATGATGTCCTAAGCATTATTCTGATTAGGTATTAGGATTGCACAGTATAACAATATAAGAAAGGTGTTCCTTGCAGCCAAAAACAAAAAACAAATGAGATGCTTTTAGTTTTTGGTACTTTACTACGATATTTTTTGGATATACAGTATTGTACAGCCCTAATCTACAACCTACTTCACATCCACAAATAAAATATAATTTCTTCATTTTATCGTGTTTACGTCATGCAAATCACACAGCGGGTCGCTGTATGCCAATGCTTGGGAGTTGATAGGGAACAAGAAGACTTATTGCCAAATAATTCACAGATTTGATATCAATGGAAGTCAGTCCCAGTTCGGCCATCAGTGAGCTCTATAGTTAGCGCTGCAGCACTTTTTACCCAGAGTTGAGCCGCTTCGCTGGATTTTTCTTCCTCCTCAAACACTGGTACTTAAAAATGATGGTATTAGTCATTTTTGCCAGAAGCGCTTGGTTTGGTATTGTACTGGTACTTGGTGCAACAAAAAAATGTTTCTCTTTGGACGTTAACTTTCTAATCCAGTTTCATTCCTTCCATCTCCCGTTCAGTTGATAGCAGAGTGTGAGCTCGTTAAGACTGAAAGAGAGACGGAGCTTATCAACGAGCAAGTTCTAATAGCGATGTCTGAGATGGGCCTGGACCGAGAACGTGCAATTCAGGTCAGACAAAATCTAACTAAGCATTATAAGGTCTGTAAAGGCCCAATTTGTATACAGATTTTGTATTGGATTAAATTGCACAAGTGGTCTTAATGTTGTGGCGGGATGTGATTAAAAAGCTTTTTGTGTGGTCAAAATGATTTTTAAGGCAGGTAAAAGTAACAACATACCCCTCCTTTTCCTTCTTCAGTCCCTGCACACAGATGCATATGATCACTATAGTGCCATCTACAGTTTGCTATCTGATCGTCTCAAGAAACACAAGACGTTGCGTGTTGCTCCACCCACACCACGGCCCATTAGCTATCCCCTTAACGCTGTACAGGTAAGTGCTTTCGATTTAATTTTGTAGCGGAACCTCCAAATTTGACCACAATCTCTTCTGTGAGGTAGTCTGACTTCCAATTGGTCTAATTTCAAAATACTGTTTCCACAATAAACAATGGAAATGAAAATAAAATGTAACACCATCAGAGCGTTGCCATTATATAAACCTTTTAACATGAAATGTCGTTACAAGTGTAAATATAAGTAAATAAGTTAATCACGGTTAATATGTTGAAACAGTTGAATGTGTACTGCTGCTTTTTTAATTACAAAGTTCCGGCTTGGTTCTGCTGAACTTGCTGTGGTTTATAGCCGGTTTTCCACTTCAATAACATTTGTGCCGCATGAAACTGAGAAATCCAAGTTGTATTGAACATTAAACAGTGCTTTGAGACCAAGCCTGACGAGAGCAAAAGAGAGACATTTTCAACACGTTACATTTGTCAATAATAACAATAACTCCCACACATGTGGACAGACAAATATTGATTCGTGAGTAATTATGAAATTAACCAAATTGTGTCATAGGAGGTTTTGGCCCACACCCGCAGTCTGTTTTTATGACATTGATGGCGTTCTTGCAATAGTGACGTTTCAACCTAAACCAAGTTTTTGTGGGACTTTAGAGGCATATTTTTGTAGTAAATCTTGATTCAAAGTGTGATTTTTGAGTTAATAAAAAGACAATTTTTAAAATTAGTAAGAAGTGTAAATGAAATTAAGATTTTGCATCACTTAATCGTTTAATCAATGCATCCTATGATACCTACGTATCAAATGGCAAGTTTTAAAGCCCTCACGCTGAATGGCGGTAACTGACCTTAGCCAAGGTGCCAATCCCACTCCCCTAAGAGGATTGTTTCACAAATGAGTGCAATCCTCCCCTGACCTTTTTGTCTCCCATGTTTGCTTGCGTAGATGGATGCACAGGGTAATCCAATTAACATAACGGTTCCTCATGTCCAGCTTATCAACCCAGAGAACCAGATTGTTGAGGTGAGTTGAGGATGTTCTGTATTCACAGATTTCAACATTTCATGAACATTTCGTCCATCTAAATGTGTAATTGTATGTCATGCCAATGATCAATATCCAAGTAGATTCACAACTGCAGTAAAATATACACGTATGTTAGAACATTGGATAATGCTCAAATATGTGTTTGGTTTTTGTTTAGCCGGATGGCAATATGGCACTCGACAGTGATGAAGGCGAAGAGCCATCTCCTGAAGCCATGGCTAGGTACCTCTCAATGAGGCGGCACACTGTGGGTGTACCAGACCAAAGGTAATGCAGTCATATCCTTTCAGTCTGCCGTTTGTTATTGCCACAAACATCACCAACAGGCCATTGTTGGGGTGAATAACTTGCCATGGATCACTGTGCCTCTCTAATTTCTTCCCATGTATTGGCTTCTTAAAAAAACAAAACCAAAAAAAAAAACCAAACCAGATCTTCCATGATGAAATTGATTTAAAACGCTGTCGTCTCTTTTCTCTTTTTTTTTTCCTCCTCGGATTAAAGGACTGAGATGCAAGAGGCCCTCCAGAAACTGCCACCAGGTTTCCCGCGGGGAGCAATGCCCCAGCCCCCGTTTCCTCCACTCACGCCTACATTGGGGCAAATGCACACTCTCATGCCAACGCAGAGCCTACAGCCAACGCAGCACCTGGAGTACAAGGTTTCGTCATTTAAATGTGGCATCGATGTCCCCTTAAATCATCAGATAACTTGCAGGGACTAGCAATGCCACGTAGTATGAGGGCCAAGATGAACTCCAGGCTTTATTGATTTTCTCTGCATGTTTGAACTTCAGGAGCAGTCACTGCTGCAACCACCCACTCTGCAGTTACTCAATGGCATGGGGCCCCTGGGTCGAAGAGCTTCCGATGGTGGTGCCAATATCCAACTACATGCTCAGCTCCTAAAAAGGCCCCGGGGCCCATCACCTCTTGTTACCAGTCCAGTGAGTAGCCAGACCATTGATGATTATTATTGTCATTATTATTATTATTATATTTCTAATTAGTTTACTTGATATGTAAAATGAATGGACATTATTGTTGACCAGGAAACTCTCTGCCTTATTCAGCACCCTATTCCTGCTGTTGCTCCGGTGGATGAAGAGGGATCAGATGGAGAGCCGGATCAAGAAGCCGTACAAAGGTAACTTACCATAACAGCTTTTGGTTGTGAGATATGTTGTACAGAGAGGTGCTGTCAAAACTGGATAGTGTGAGTGGCACGTTACCTTAACAGTCGCTGACTGTTACAGGGATTGTTAGTGTCGTAAACGTGGCTTCTTAACTCGTCCTCTTTGTACAGCAGCGATTGTATCTTTTGCTGGTGGCCTTGGTTGCCGGGAGTGTGTGTGCCTCTAGGTTGCCCTGCTTTTTCCCCACGGGTGCTGGCCACTCTGCTTGTGGTGCTCCCCTTACCTCTGCTACTTTTACCGTCGTGCAAGTGCCTTCCTCTCTGGCTCTCAACTCAATCAGCCTACAATTCCAGGCAAACTATGAATCTGCCACTTTCTGATTCTCATGTCCGTAAAGGCAAATTTACACTTGTTTCCACCCTTTCTCTTCCAGCTTTGCTAACGCTCAGCTTGCAAAGCTTGTAAAGTGAAAACCATTTATTTCTCTGGTCTAGTATTCATAAGCTCTAAAATTATTTTGTGGATTCATATTTTACTTTTAGGCAAGATGTTTATTTTTTTTACCCCCTTTTGGCAGTGATGGGAATGGGTTGGCCTTCCCCTCTGTCTCCAGTAGTCAAGAAGGGCAGTGAGCTGACCAGCACTGCTTCATGTCTCCCACCCTCACCCCATCCTCCCCCTCCTTGCGGCCCAGGTACCTGGCGAACCGCTGCAAGCGGCACACGACGCACGCGCTCATGAGCACATCGCATGGCGATCCCTCGGCAGAGCCCCAACGGTCACAGGGCCCCCGCCAGAGGGTGGGCTGGGCCCCTGACACACACACCCGGTGAGGGGATGAGCCGACTCTGTGCTGTATTATGCACAAACTGAACCGATTTAAACTTGCAGACTCTTGTCATCTCATAGTTGAGAACAGCTTATTCATCACTGATCACACGCATTGCCGAAGCTGACCGCAATGTTTGTGTCGAAAGGAAAAATGCTTTTTTTTTTTTTTTTGTAGTGGTGTTTGATGCGAAGTGAACGATTGCCACAGCGACAGTGCAGTTCGATGCAACAGAAACCTTTGTTTTAGATTGTAAATACTTTTTTGTCTTCAGTTCATGACGTCATTTGGGGTGTTTTGGCCTGGTTGATTTACAACGGACACATTCGACTGTTTTCTTGATCTTGTTTGTCAAAAGTTGATGTTTTGAGCGACAACTGATGCAGGTGGCTTTTTGTGGGCATCAACAAGCTGATGTAAATATTGTCAACCCAGCAATGATATCCCTGCTTTATGACACCACAACGGTTTCCTTTCAGCAGAAGCAATACTAACATGGCAGAGTACAAAATACTCCCACAAATACAGTATTAGCCATTGAGTGCCAGTCAGATTGGTAGTGCGAACACGCGCGCACACACACACATTTCTACAGTCCACTCCAAAAGCACTGGACTGGTAAGGTAATGTTTTTGTGTGTGTATTTCATTGACCTGAAACTCAAATTTCTTCAGTATACAACAAAAAATAAAGGAATGATTGGCTTTTTTCAAAAACTTTGGAGGGCATTGAATTTCCTGAACTTTCAAAATATGACTGTTCTACGAACCTGGCTCAAAACGTTTTGTGAATGATACCTAATCATTTTTATTTGTTTGTTTGTGTACCATGTCCTTGTCTGTGACTGAAAATGTTTGCGTCATTTATGTTATGTCATGTCATACCTGTGTGGCTGGTTTCTTCATGTGTGTGTGTGCGTGTGTGTCCTTTGTGTGCTTGTACGATTTGTTTTGCTCCTCAGATCAAGCTATAAAGACTGTAACACACTTCATCTTCCTATGGAACGCTTCTCACCTGTCAGAAGGTTCTCTGACGGCGCTGCCACCATTCAAGCCTTCAAAACACATCTAGAGAACAGCCTCATTAAGCAACTCAAGCAGGTACTTACTAGCTTTATTGTGGGGGGAATTAATTAAAATAACTCCTCATTGCCTGACCTGCCTGACAGAGGTTACGCTTGGTCTTTTATTTTACAGCCCTACGTGTCCAGCATTTTCCCAATCTTTGGGTCAAAATGTGTACAAAGTACCGATACCTCAAGCAATAGAATGCATAATTTTGGAAACGGAATCATGGATTTAGACGTTATATCCATACTAATGATCCTTCATAGTACAATTGCGTGCAGATTGTTTGCTTTTAAATGCGGTGTTGTGTCTTTGCTTGTGTGAAGCACATTGAGATGCCTTGTGTATGAGATCTGCTATATACTGTAAATAAAGCTGCTTTGCCTTGCCTTCTACATAAGCATTCCTCATTAAATTGAAAGAAAGTGCCTGAATTGTGTTCAGTCTCAATTCCTAATTGTTTGATCCTTTTACAGGAGTGCGAACAGCTCCAGAAAATGTGTGCGGCCCAGCAGGATGAGCGATTCCTGGAACACACCCAACAACAGCATATCCTTTACCAGCAAGAGCAACAAATCCTCCACCAGCAAATCCAGGTATGCACTACAGTCACATCCTGATGCAGAGTCACGTCTTTGTCGAGAAGAATGTCTGAATTCTACACCGCAGAGGTGCAAGTCTCTGAATTCCTTTGCAAACAAAAACATTAAAAAAAAAAAAGTGCATTAAACTAGATTTTTTGCCCACTCATTAATGGGCAACTTACTCTCTCTTCGATCACAAAATCAAATATTGCAAAATTATTCTCTACAGGGTCTTTCTTTAAGCCATGGAGAAAGTCATCCCAGTCACCTAACCCACCAGCTCCAGAGGTAAAGTAGTTAGACAAGTGTATTGTAGCCCTACTTTGCAGCCAGCGAAGAATGAACTTGATACGATTGGTGCAGAGCTCTCGATAGAAGTGTTATACAAGTGTTGTAGCGATATTCTCGCCATAGCCTCTCTGTTGTCCTCCCTCAGGTTGCGTATTCAGCCATCCAGTCCACCGCCAACACATCCGAGCAACCACCTCTTCAGACAGCCAAATCAGAGTTCTCCTCCCGGCTCCGCAGGCATGATGCAAGGGCACGGTTCGTACCGTAATTTCTCAAATATAACACGCACCTGAATATTGTTCTTCCCGTGCTAGCCTGGTTTTTCTCCGGTTTCCTCCCACATTCCAAAAAACATGCGTGGCAGGTTAATTGGACACTTTAGATTGTCCCTAGGCGTGATTAGGAGTGTTAATGATTGTTCGTCTATGTGTGCCCAGCGGTAGCTTGGCAACCAGTTCAGGGTGTACCCCACCCACTGCCCGAATACAGCTGGCAAAGGCTCCAGCTCTCCTCCAACCTTTGTGAGGGTAAGCGGATTAGAAAATGGATGGATGGATAAATCCCTCCTCAATGAACACTGCTATCTAAAAACTCTCAGCCACTAATGCTGCAAAGTCAATGATAGTGACTGACTTGAACTCTACAATTCTGGCCTTCACGACATACTTGAATCCCTCCTGAAGACCGAGAGCATTGTCCTTCTGTAGAACAGCCCTGTGGTTCACTCAGAAGCTACAGTGTATGAACAGAGCTGATTTTTATGATGTGAATTTGTCTTTGTCATCCCCAGGTCCATCCTCAGTGCCGTATCAGCATGGGTCTCCTTCACTGTACCAGGGCCAGAGTGGTAGCCCACCTCCCACAGGCCTTCCAAGAGTTGCTATACCAGCCAGTCAGCAGTCATCTGTACACCCTTCTGTCCCATTGGCTCAGGGTGTACCTCAACAGCAGCAAGTGAGGTTTTTTTTTTTTTTTTTTTTGTAGTTTGACATGGATACATTACTGTCACATTTGGACCGTAACACACACACACACGCACATGCGTTTTACTCTTGCAGCAAACTCCACCTGATTTTTCCCGATCCCAAAAGTTTCACGTTCATGTGTAACACTTTTTTGGTTGTTCGTTAACATTTTAAATTAAATCCACACATTGAAGCCTTCTTATTGGCATTGAAATCGGCTCTGCTTGAGTGTACTTTCTCGTCAAAACAACTGTCACTTCAGCCTAAACACAACAGTAACATACAAATTTGTATTTGCTATGCTTTATGGAAACAACCAGAACTACACGATATGTGCACTATTTACAGCTTCAAATTTAGTGGCTATGGCTTACGTATCGTGTGCTCGCTTGACCACGTTTTATGGTGCTTCTTTTTGCTTTTGCCCCGTTTTTTGACTGAAATACTTTATTGATCATGTGTATTGATATTGTAAAGTAACCAATGTCTGATTTATTCAGGTGACTATTCAGGTACAGGAAGTGGAATTGGGAGTTGGGCCACAGAGGCAGGGTAGCTTTTTGTCGACACCCTGTGGACACAGAGTTCTCGGGAAGCAGCTGAGTGCAGACAACGCAGAGTCGCACAGGTGACATCAATCTTCTTGTGCAGTGATTGTCAAAAGCCTACAATGCCAACGGACCTTGGGTGTTCTAATTCACAACATATCCTAACCTCGGGCCCCTGAATGGACTCTAGTCCATTTCATTTTGCAGGACCTTTGTTTTTTATATGCTTGAACTGTTTCCTTTAATTTAATCCGAAACACACCATAACAAATGTCACTTAGGGTAAACGTTTTACATTTAAGTACAGGTGTCAAGGACATTAGTTACCAACACTGACACAACAGTCAGTGGAAAACCCAAATTGACGTTGATCAGATGACAACAACAGCTCTTGTGCCACCTCCATTTACAGTATTTGGTGAGTGCGTGTCGAGTATGTGCTGGGGCAGCACATTTAGAAGTGTCCATAGATTCAGTAGGAGATTTGTATCGTGTTTCAGCAATCACACCCCTGTTCTTCCTTCTCTGAGAGAACCACTCTTGCTCAAATGCTTACCCAGAAATCCTCCACAAAGACCCATTAATCTCTCAGCGAAGACTTTTGAGTGTGGGCAAGGACCTGACGTATTTTGAGACCTTTCCATGTTGAGTGAATGTAGTGACCTTCTCCACCTTCTTCAACCAGTCACATTTTAATGTCAAGAGGACTGATATCATGTCTACTTACTAAATATCCCATTTTCTTGTGTTCTTTCCAGTCGTAGCCTTGGCCGTTTCACATCAGCCTATGACCAGACCCAGCTCACTTCCCACCTTTTTTCTGGTGAAGCAGCCACTCGGGGTGCCCCTGGAGTGCTGGGCTCCTATGGCCCTTACCTGCAGGGGGCCTCTCTCAACGTACCCGGACTGGAGGGTTACCAGAGTGGCGCTTTGGGGACCGGGAGTTATGGCACCCCATCAGCACTACAGCAAGCGTTACTCTCTCCAACTCCAGTGGACTACCGCCCCCCGCAGCAACATGTTACACCTACTCTGCAGGGTCTCCTGTCCCCCCGCCACTCTTTGACAGGACATGCCGATCCTCGGTTACCGCCACAGGACCTGGCAGCACTGCTGAAGAGGCAGAGCCCTCGCTCATGTCCTGCACCCCCAACACCGCCCAGTAGTACAACACCGGAATACGGCGAGATGCTACTTCTCCGCCAGCTGAGCCCGGGTGAGAGTTTGGAACCACAACCGCCTCAAAGCTCCCCAGCAGGCAAGCACTACCACCACCTTCTCCAGATCCGACCACCGGACGTTCAGCCACAACAGCAGCCTGACCAAGCACCTTGTCCGAGCTTACCCCACTCGGAGAGCATGGAGGAAGATGAGGTACCATCTGGCTACCACCACACGCATGAGGGCCTGCTGGCCAAAGCAGGAGAAGGTCATGAGCTCCTCCTGCGTCCTCCCAGAGGGAGCACCCCTCCCTACTACTCCCCTACTCACAGACGTGGCTATATGAGTCTGAGTCCTCCAACAACTAGAGGTTGGTTTACCCAGCACTAACGGGATAGATGTTGAAGTTTACCATAAGTTTACATGTCTTTTTTTTTTTTTAAATTAAATCAGACTCTGAACATATAGAGTGCAGACAGACAGGGCAAGCTATGGAGGTGCCCGATCACAACGGCGTGGGTTATTCACGAGGTCAGCAGGGAGAAGCTTACAGATCCCGAGGACAGCTTCAGCGTCACCACACCATCCAGACCTGCGATGATGCATATGTGAGTGACTATACACTGCCATACGGCAGAGAAAAACATCCTGCGGAAAAGCTTCCCATGACCTCCAAAAACTTCTCAGGATTCAAGTTCAATATCATTGCATTTCAAAGACAGTTTTATGAATGTCAACCTCTGTCCAGGACCAGGCTGAGCCCATGTCTGGGATGAGCCTTTTGGCTGGGAAGGCGCTAAGTTCTGCTCGCATGTCAGACATTCTCAGCCAGACGTCACTCTCAGAAAGCCAGCAGCTGCACCAGCGGGAAGAGTCAGGTCAGCAGAAAAAAATGCAAAGATCTAAAACATGATCGACTTTTTTTTTTTTTAAATCCATATCGGCAATAAAATGTTTATTTCAAGCAGTGTGTGACGTTGAAGGGGAGCTCCACGCGGCGACCTGCTATCCCTCTTCCTGCACCACAGATATGCTTCTCAGCTATAAGCCCCCTGACCTGCAATACAGCATGGAGCAGGCTGGAGTCTAGCAGTGGTACGTAAGCCTTTCCTCGGGCTGAGTACAATCCAGTGGCTGGTGCGAAATGTTTCCGTTATGCGCCAGGACATCATTTTGGAAATGCAATTCCATTGTTCATTTCAAACGTACGGTTCAGAAAAGATACACAGTTAAACGTTAAGAAAAGAAATGAAATCTTCTCGGTGTAAAATACCACCTCGCAAACTGCAATAATTTATGGCTGCAAATGAATTATTTGCTTTTTTTCCTGTTTTCTTCTCGACAGGATGTGTTGTATCCCATGTACAGTGGTCTATGTCAAGCATCCTGACTTGTGTTAACTTGAGTTGAGCTGTATCATGCCAAACCGCCATCACCCATTTATCCATCCCTCACGTCTGTCTGTGGGGGCGGGGTTGTTGACCTCACATGACAGTTGGAGCTATCAGCGTTCAAAAGGTCGAAGTGCCACCATCCTCCTGCACAAAAATCACTTGTTACCAGTGGATTCTTCTTTGACAACGACCAACTCCACGGCAATCTCCGAGCACCTTTTCATGCACACAGCGTTTTGTGCCTCAGTGGCTGCCGTAGCCGGTTTGACTTCCAACAACACAAAGAAATGGACACACACACTGCTGCAACAGATCCAAAGTATTCACATTGCGTGCGTGCATGTGCGTGCGTGCATGTGCGTGCGTGTGTCTGATTATTCGTGCGCACACTTGCTCAAGGAGAGGCGTGGAGAAGAAAGGACTCTTGAAGCTGCACACCGCTCCTCTCCCTGTACCCCTCGCGCTTGAAAACTGCAGAGCTTGTCAGACGGGACAAGAATGGTGTTTGGAGTCCTCCAATGCTCCCCCCCAAAGACCGAGCTCAGTGTCATTTACACAGAGGACAGACCATTTTTTTTTTTTTTATGTTCTTCCCACTGGCAAATGTCTCCCCTATCCCCCCACACCCCCCTTTTTTTCTTAAATATAGTTTATTGTCAAATGGTAATGTCCATGTTAGACATAATGGTCAATATAGTTCCTGTTGTTATCACAGTTTCCAGTATAATGTTTATTAAGATGACATTATTATAGAAAAATTGATTTTTGTGTCAATGATGACAACAATTAAGAGAAAAAAAATGAATTCTGCACTTTGGGGTCACACAATGTTTTCCTTCTTCCTCCCTTTCATGATCTCATGTTACTTTTTGGACTCCCCCATCTCCACCCCCACCTGTTGTTACCTTCCTCATGTCTGTGACAGTGTATTTGCATTGTGTGTAGTTTTACCAGATTTTTGCTCCTTGTACAGCAATGCCATGTATAGAACACTTTTGCAATTTCTGCTATTTGTTTCTCTGTTTTTAGATGTTGGGGAGGCTTTTATTTAATTTTTTTTTTTAAATTTCATTTTTATTGTTCAATGTTTTCAAAATGTTTACGTTTTTGCTTTATAAATCTTGACATTTCCTGCCAAAAGCGGACAGAGAAGAGAGACAGGGCTCTTTCTATGTCTTAAAATGATTGTTTGTATTTGTGTTAATATATCGAGACACTTGAATAAGAGGAGATTAATAATTTTTGTTGCTTTTTAAATATTTCTTCTGTTGATGTCATTCTTAGTGCTGTTGCGTCGGTTTTTCTTTGAGAGAGTTGTGGCAGGTCATACAGGTTCAGGTTAGAGGCTATGTCTGGGTTTGAGTGCTCCAGACTTGATTCCGGGAGGGGGGCGCGCGAACCAAAAGGAAACCTAAAGGGAGTAATTTGACATATTATTCAAAACCGAAGTATGAAGACTGACAACAACCCTGTTTTTTCTTCTCTTTCCACCCTGATCTGCTGTGGACCCCCAGTCGTCCCTTTATTATATTATACCTTCCGCTTGGATAGATGACTCCGTTTGAATATGACTCTCCCCCTGGTTTGGAATTGTTTATACACCTGGACGACGGACTCTTCTCCAAACGATCAAAAGGAAACATAGGAAGTTGTCTGTGAAAGCGAATTCTAAAACGGGCGTGTAACAGCACGATTTTAGGCATGGTGATATGAGCCCCCAGCAGTGCTGTTAACTGCTGGCAGGTTTAAAACTCCGCCAGATGGAAATTAAATACCCCGGGACTACAGCAGAACATTTTATTTAAAAAAAAAAAATTCTCAACTCACCTATGTTCCTGTTTGAATGTCATATTTTCCCTTGTGAAATGCAAACTGAAAAGTGGTGCAGCGAAAAGATCTACTTGTAAATGTTTGTACCGGCCCTGATGCACTATACCAGACTGCTCGGTTGTCTTTCAAAACTCAGCAGTCGTTGGTTGGTCAAGCTGCGCTCGTGCCATTTGCACTCTTGAAACTTCCCACGAAGATCCTTATGAACATTTCCAAAAGTTTCACTTCCCCCAACTCGCCTTGATTCCTCTGCGAGAGCTGTGCTGCTGGCCTTTTGCACCACGCCAACACTTTGACCCCATAGTAAGAGCACTGAGGAGGTGACGAGTGGGATAAAAAAGACGCGCAAGTCACACGTGAAATTGGGGCTGGGGACCCACAGGAAGACTCAGTGCGACTGAATCGGAAGCACTACACATGACTCAGGCGGAATGGGGGAGAGCTGCTTCACAAATATGACTGACTCTCCTCATTTATTTTATTTTTTGCCTCCTAGATGCCGCCCTCTAGTGTATGTGTACTCATCTCAGCCTTTTCCTTCTCTGCAAGTCGGCTCTGCTCTTATTTTTTTTTCTGCGTTTTGTTTGCATTTTTGCCTTTGTTTATACGATTTCATTTATGTTGAGTACAAAAATACTAAAGTGCAACAATGTTTAAAAAGAGGATCAACCAAACTAAGATAAAAAAAAATATATATAAATAAATACTTTAAAAATGGCATGAATGTGTGCGTCTGTGCGGCCTTTTCTTCATCCTGTGCTATTCTCATGAATGAAGCAGATAAGTGACGTAAAACATTTCAATTGCAAATGTACTACTTTCCCCATTCACTTTCACCTCCCAGTTGAAGGCACTTTTCAGCTGGATTTTTGAGATGTTTTCTTTTTAAGTTTGACCAATAAAAGCTTGCGCAATGCGGATTTTACCATGCGAAAAAAAGTTGCCCCACTCTTGCTGAATTACCTAACCATTCATAAATATTACAAAATATTTTACTGTTTTGCAAATTATTATTGTTATTATAACCTCTTGTGCCTGGATTCGGAATTTAGAACATCAGAAGTGAAAGGTGTTTGTATGGTACCCTGTGAAATTTAATCATCCTCATGAAATGAAGCAATGAGGCAGAAATTTTGATCTCTACCTTCAACCAACCCTAGACACTCACGCGTTCGTTGTATCAAGATTTGTTGTATGTTGACAACAAAGTAAACAAAATGCTTGCTGCATTATTCTGAGCAATCAGAATTTTTTTCACATATGTTGACTGATGCAGTGATTTTGTGCATTGGGAAATATGATGTGCCCTAAGTGGTTAATCTTCTGTTTCCGAAATATCAAAATTGTGATCACAAAATGGTCCTCAGACAACAGATTAAACCCAAAGACAAACTAAGGAGTGAACCGCCTGCAACTCTTCTGGCATAAACTATTCAGCCTGCAGTGCTCTGCATGCTGCTGCTTATGTCAACTCAGCTGCACTGCAGAGACATTCCAGCCTGAACTAATGGAGCACCGAACAAGTGAGGAGCGTGTATTAGTGCTGAGCTGTAACAAGAATACTGATGTTCACTAATAAGATTACGATTACAAAAATAAGGGTTATATTCCCCTCCCACACCACCACCGCCACAGTTCCGCCTCTGTCCTTTTCTCCCGAATCCCAGAGCAAGACCTGCTCTTGAGCATTCATTCCTCCTCTTCCCCTTCATTCTCTCATCCTCTCAGCTGCTTGAATCCCTTCTGTCTCCCTCCCACTCTCGCCTCCTCTAAGTGGCGGCAGCGTGACTCCCTGAGCCAGCTACCTTGACCAATTAGTCAATGCAACTACTGGAGGTGCCATATCCTGCAGAGAAACGTGTGTGTGTCTGTGCGCGTGCGTGTGTGCGTGCGTGCGTGTGTGTGTGTGAGACTACGAGTAGACACAGATGGGAGGGTGACTGAGTCAGAATGGCTGCCTTCCTCTCATCATCGCCATCCTTCGCTCCTCTGCAGCCATGGAGCTCCGGCAGGCGGAATCGCAGCAGAGTCTGCGGAAAGCTCTGAGGTAACACCGTGTTTGAGGATTTGGGTTGAAATGTATGAAGCACAATCACGTGTACTATACATGCATGCAGACTTGTTTATGTGTGTGGGGGCCTTTGCAGCAATTTGTACTGGCATTCTGGATTGTGCATGTAAAGCAAGCATTGACTGCTAGAGGCCCAAGGGGGGCGCAAACAATTTCATCAGCATGTTTATGTGGTGTGCGTCACAAAGGTTTATAATGATTAAATGTGAACCAAATAGCAGGAAGAGTCTTTGTATTTACATTGTACACAATCACGTCAGAAATAATAATGGATTTTTTTTTCTGTGGTATGAGTGACTGTTTCAAAATATTGCCCTTTGGTGCTTCTCATATTACAAAAGCTTGAAACTAACCACTCCATCATAGGTAGAGTAACGAGAGCTCAGACTCACCCAAAATCTGCGTTCCCTGTTTGTGTTCATGTTAATCAGCGAGTACCGAATGAACTTGACTCGGATACTTATTGTACTTTTCAGAAAGGAAAAAAAAAACGGAGTCATAAAATACCAGGACCAAAAAAAGTCTATTAAATAACCATAGTGGAAAGCAAATAATTAAAGTTATTCACCATGTCCCTTGTGTTTATTTTAAGAATAACGTTTCAACATCATCATCATGTGTTAACTCCAACACTTTTGTTTGCTCTGCTTTTTTTTGGGGGTTTGGGGGGTAATCATTTCTAATATATATTTTCTGGATATGTCAATTTAGGCGTCGGATTTAAAGCTTCTGCCTCCTTTAAAAAGCGATAATTAAGAATTTGTATCAGGCAAAAAAAAAATAATGGGGATATCAGGGATGAAGAAGCAATCCTTGAACAAAGCAACTGCGTCTTCAAAGCATTTGATACTGTCTCACTCGTCTCGTACCTTATACAAAGAATACATTTGTACCTGTTTTTGTGCTTACATTGAGCATGTTCAAATCGTCAAGCTTTTTATCATTTATTGAAGACATCAGTCCTTTTTTGAAATATATTTAACGATAGATAACACAGAGGGTTGGTAACTTGCTGCTAATTCAAACTAATGTGCAGCCGGCCATTCAACGCACCTTTTCACGAAAATATCTCAAATGTTATGATATAGCTCGATATGGACAAATGCTGCTCATCCAATGCTTGGCTCAATAAAAGCGGGGGAACACCGTGGTAGCCTGTAATGATTAACAAACTCAATTTCTCCCTACAGGTAGACGTGTGTATGTTTTTGTAGGATGGATAGCGTGTACAAGAGAAGGTGGTCATCAGGCACGCGGGCCGTAGTGTTTCTTCACACGCTGGCCTTATCCTGGGCAGGTGATGTATGCTGTTGACTGCTGTCATAAAATGTCAAATGGAGTTTTGTAGAGATACATGCTCCTCTTTGATCTCATAAAACAAGATTTGACATATAAGATAAGAAAACTTTTATTGGTCTCATAATGGAGAAATTCCTTTTTTTTTTTTTTTTTTTTTTTTTAAGGCTTTCTAAATTCTTGGGCTGTTTATAGTATACCAGTTCCCAGATTTTTTTTTCCAGAGCTGGTATGTAACCTTAAAGTAACACTCAGAAATTGCATACATGATCAACTTCAGAATATAAATCGGTAAAAATGTTAAGCCATCATTTGCTTGGCATATATTTTACTCTTATTTGAGATAAAAACACAGGGGAGAAAAAAAAAACCCCAAGTGAGTTTCTTTACCTCCAGGTGCTGTTGAACCTGCCCCCAAAATTGACGGACATCGTCAAACGGTGATGACATTAAGAGAAAACATGATACACAGGTTCAACTGTCATTCCGACGGCTGGCACACCCGTGCACCCACTTTGCTAACCTGGTACCTGAACGGTGAGCAACAGAGGCCGCGATCACCCAAAGGAAGTCGGGGGATGACACCCCATAAAGACTCTGAGGTCACGAGACTGAGAGCGAACAGCACATTCTCCCTGCGGGCCAGAAAGTGGGACAGAGAGCTGATGTGTGTGGCACTCAACCCCAAATCAGGCGAGAGCCACAATGCCACAGTCACACTCAATGTCCAATGTGAGTGGCAGTGAATCGTTTATCGATAGTATTTCTTCTTCTTTTACAGTGACTGTTTTACCTCTGCTAAGCACCAAGCTAGTTTGCTACCTGCAAAAAAAAAAAAAAAAAAAAGACGACAATTGTACCGCTATTGTAAAATATTTTGCAGGCGTGTTTCATTGGAAATCATAACATTTTATTGCAGGATTCCAGTATTTTTTTTTTAGTTCATCAGTTCCAAAATTTGAGATCTTCACCCACTTCATTAACATTTGCAAACATTCATTTTCTAGACCACTTGTCCATATAAGTTCATATCTCAATGAGCCGCAAGTGTTTGCGCGCGTAGCGATTGTTGGTTTTCATCAGGGTTCCTTAAAAGTTGCAAACAGTTGCAAAAGTTTTTTTTTTTCTTCTTGTCGCAAATAAATTTTGAACATGGTCGTGTTTCTTGCACGGACTTATATGTGAAACACTCGCCCACATTTGCCGCTCAGTGAGATAACGGGCTTAGTTGGGGTGAACTTGAGCCTATCAGGGCACATCTAAACAACTATTCACACTCATATTTACCAGTTGATAATTTAAAGTCTTCAATCGACCTACAATGCATACTTGGGGCGAGTCTGCGTACTTGAGGTCCATTTGTCTTATGCACAGTGTTACAGTTAGTGACTATGGCTGAGTGAAGAATCTGGTATTGTAGCCAAGCCTCTGCGGGGGACCACAATCCACTCAGTTTTTTTTTTGTTCCTATCTGCGGCTCTTTCCTCTCCTCCATCTTCTAGTTCAGCCTGAGATCGTCAGGGTCAGCGCACACTCCAGTGAAACCTCAGACCCCGGCCTTTTGTTAGTCCTCTTTGCACTGGTTCAGTCCAACCCGCCTGCCACCTTCACCTTGGCCGACCAGTCTGGCCTACTGGTGGCTAACACTTCGGACATCTTCATCCTCGACTCGCACAGCTACCCCTGGTTGACCAATCACACAATGAGAGTCACTCTCAGTAGCCTCTCAGGAAATATCTCGCTGAACGCCAGCAACAGTGTGGGCACAGCGCAAAGTAACATCACGCTGGCAGGTCATTGTCGGGGGAGGGGAACAAGATTAATTCATTACCATCAACAGCTTTTGGAAATCCTCTATCTGTCTGTTCTCTAGAGTTCCTGCAATCTCGTGTGGAAGTGCCGATGCTGGGAATCGTGACCGGAGGCTCCATGGCCTTCATGGCCCTTCTCATTCTCAGTCTGATAGTCCTCTGCCTCATGCAAAAACCAACAAGCAAGTCCATTGGTAAGACACGAGTCCCTTGTGGCTCCGGAATAATGCTTGAGCAGTGTCATACACTTTATTTTGTGTTACAGATGAGACGGTGGAGATTTTAATGACTAAGAAAAGGTAACTCAGACAATACCTCTAACTTTTGTAGTGTGGTCAAAGAAGCTCCTTTTTTTCTTTCAAAAAACACAAAACAAAACAACAATCAACAACAAAATAAATGGCAGATTTGTGCAGACTGTTTTCCGTTACAAATTGACAGACGAGTCGGGGGTGAGCCAACTTTGTGCGCCGGAATGCCCAGGGAGGTGCAACACTGCCCCAAACATGCTAGACGAGTCCTGCACCGGCATCAGAATTAAGTTCGACCCGTTTGTGCGACAAGCGCACTGGTGGCAGTCTACCAAAATTGGGCTCCTGGTGTTTACACTTGGTGTATTTTCTGCACAGTGACTCAACCAACCTGAAAGCAGAGAGAACTTACATCCCCAGAGAGAACATGTCTCTTCCTTCTAATATGCAGCTCAATGACCTCAGCGCTTTGAAAAAAGGTAAGACTTGAACTCAGGTGACAGATGATTCTGTACCAAAAATAGAACGTTTTAAATGAGATATATCATCTATTATGAATATTATCAAACTAATTAAAAGGGAACCAACATTTTGCAATCTCTTCCTCTGTTTTCTGTGGATAGACGGTAGAGGTATCTCTAGCCAATGGGATGACAGGATGATGCTCGGTATTAGCCAATGGCAGAGCAACTATAAGTATGCTGCGTTCAGGAACCTCGGAGCTGAGAGTTTCAACCCTTACTGTATTTTTACCTTTCGTATTTTGAAATTTCTTTCGTAACTAGAGACAATATTTTCCTGTTGAGGCATTTCGTAACTTGAAAATTTCATATGAAGAGACATTCGTCAGGAGAGGTACCACTGTATTCCCATTTAGGATTTTCCATCAAACCCTGCATATCTCTAACACTCTTTTTACATTTCATCTTTTGCTGCAATGCTTGTACATGGCTTGACACAGCGCGAGAGAACACCCAGCATGTCACTGGGGGAGAGAAGAAGACAGATGAGGAGGATGAAGATCTGTCTTTAGCCTATGCTGCCAGAGGTCAGGTGACGCTTCTAGAGCATGACTGCACATGTGTGTAGTTATGTGGTCATTTCTATAACTGTCCAGTCTTTTTCCACTGCCACTCTCAGGCTTTGCCAGATATCCAATGGTGGGCTACATCTACAAGGTGAATAGCACAAGCAGTGAGGAGATCTGGCTTTGACTAATCTCAAAGGCACCTCGCAAGTTATACAGCTCCATGCATGACTATTTGAACAGAGACTCTGCGGCAAGTCCCCCATTTGTCACTTCAACATGTTGGTTCCAAATCTGTCGTTGGATCACACAAGCTATCGCTGCTTCAACAGTTGTATTGATAAAAATGTGCGTGACCTCTAAAACTAAAGTGTTGCTGTCCCACCTGTAACCATATGCTCATAGTGTTCTCTTTTCAAACGGAGCCCCTATAAGGTGACATGCAGGAAAAAAAAAAAAAAACAACGTTCCCTCGCAGATAACGCTTTTTTTTTTTTTAATGCGCGTTTATGTACTTCCGGGGTCAGTTTGGCTACTGTGGCCTTGAACGCGCGGCTGATTGAGAGACTACGCTTCAGGTGTTTTTCGCTTATTTCGAATCCCTGCTTGAAATCAAGAACAGATTTTATGGCTTTTTTATTTTAAGCCAATTTCAAAGTAAAATTCAATTAAAATTGCCCACGGGTAAAAACGCTCAATATTTGTCGCTTTCGTTTACTCGAAAGATAACTCTGAAGTACATAAACGGGTAAAAAAAAAAAGCGTTCGCATGCAAAAGAAAAAAAAAACGCGTTATCTCGCAATCTTTGCGAGATAACGCCGAGGTTTTTTTCCCCCCTTTCATGTCACCTTAGGGCGGGCTCCGTAATTTCCTGCTGTTTGAAATGGAATGCCTTTATTCTGCTATGCACACTCCAGAATCTCTCAGATGACATACTGTGTATAATATTTTACAAATTAATTTGATGCAAAAATGTATTTACATGTAAATTATGGAGAAGGTTACAGATAAATGTGTATTTGTACGTGTATTCACATGAAGATCGTACTGAATAAAGTCAACGTATGTTTCTCCTTGATCGTGGCTCTTCTGACATCCACCAGGGGGTGCTAAATAAACGTGTTTCTGGTATTTGTGAAGAGTTGGTGAACAGTGCTGAAATACGACGCAAGGGGAGGGCCTGTGCCTTTTGTACTGTAAGCTTTCGTGATTATACGTTTTTTAATGCTAGAATAGCAACTACGGGATCTGATTGCATGACTTTTGTGGACATAGATGAATGTGTGCTGTGTGAGTGAGAACCACCACCAGGTGCTGTTTGTGGCTCACAAGGTTTCGATGCAGCAGTTCAGACAGGAAGCTGTGTCTCGCTGTGGGTAAACGTATCTGCTTCCTGAAGCACCTCAGATGCATTTGCGTGGTAATATACAATTTGAACATAAGCGAAACAATATCTACAACAACCACGCAGTATTAAGTTATGAAAACACATCCTGATTTTGTTTTCGATTGAACAAGTGTGTGTCATGATTGGTTTTGATTAGCATTTAATTTCATCAAGTTTTCCTCGTGTCCCTTTGTCTGTCTGTCTTGTTAGGTTATTGTGTCCACCTGTGCTTGTCATCCCGATCCGTTGTCCATTCCGTTCCCTCAACCACTTGTGTCTTGTTCTGGTGTTCATCATTGTCTCGTCACTTGGTTTGTATTTGGCTCTGTGCTGCCTTTCAGTATTTCTTGCTCCATTGTCCTCGTCTCACCTCTGAGGCAGCACGGTGAGTGACTGGTTAGCACGTTGGCCTCACAGTGAAGAGGTGCAGGGTTCGATTCCCGCTCCGGCCTTCATGTGTGGATATTGCATGTTCTCCATGTGTCTGCGAGGGTTTTCTCTGGTTTCATCCAACATTCCCAAAACCTGGCCGGTAGGTTTACTGGACACTCAAAATTTTCCTTAGGTGTGATTGTGATCGCAAATGGTTGTTTTGTCCGTGCGTGCCCTGCAATTAGCTGGCAACCAGTACAGGATGTAGACCACCTACTGTCCGAAGATAGCTGGGATAGGCTCCAGCAGGCTCACGACCCTCGTGAGGATAAACGGATTAGAAAATGAATGGATGGAGGTCACCACCGTCATCCTCAGAGGTTCAATGAAGTAAAAAGTCTATTTTGGCAAAGGAGTAGAAAGTACATTTGTTTTGAAATGTAGGGAGTATGTCATCGGAAATGGAAATGCACAGGTTGAGTAAAGATACCTAAAAAAAACATACGAAACAAAGTACTTGCTCCTCTACTTCTTTGCACTTCTCACCATGCAGTCGTGCCATCAATGGTTATGTTAAAAATGGACCACCATCATAATTGCGTTCTCTTCACCTTTGTCCACCTGCTCTGTCTCTTCACCTCAACCCAACTGGTGAAGGCAGATAAATAAATTCCATTATGGCACGCTCAGCATTGTAGCGCTGCAGTATGTCGAGTGGAAGCGTGAGAGCTTATCTCAGAAGTGTTTGTGTTGACATTTTTCCTCATCGATGAAGTAACAAAAATAAAACGACTAAATGCCATTGAGGAGCAATATGAGACCGTGTCGAAGAACAAATATACAAATACATGCAGTGTATTTTTGTTTTTACATTCTGCAAAATGTTGAAAAATACAGTGACGCTTAAGCTGAGTTAGCCAATCACACTCACTTCCTATTCACACTCACCCAGCTCAAGACAGAGACAAGAAAAAGCGACAGCACTGGGAGCACGACTGATCTACATTTTATGGTCAGTATTTTCAACGTCAATATTGTATCGTGTTGACCTTAAATAGCTTTCGGGTAAGCTTGGCTTCGAAGTATAGTGCATGTTCTGATTTAAACCAAATATTACGGCCTTTTGACGCTTCATATTTTTATCACTTGGTTTTCCCCACAAAAGTCCTGTATGAGGCGATAAAAGTGGTTTTCGTTGAGGTTTAAAGGAAAAAAATTTGTTGGCACGTCCCTGTTGTCTGTGCACACAATGAAAACATCTCATTCTTTTTACCAGCACAACTCCGATGACACAATGAAAAGCGACAAAGTTTTATCTTCTTTTCTGGTTGTTTGGACGCTGACTGGTGAGATTTTCTTGTTCTGTCATCATTCGTGGTTGGAGACATTTCATTTCATTTTAATGAGGCCCATCGCATGTTCTTTCTGAATTCTCCCACAGAATTTGTCTGCTGTGACGAAGGTACAGTTCATCGAAGGATGGGATTTTGTTTATGAAACTGTCACTTGATGAAAAGGCACCGTATGGTATAACCTGATGAGTCCATTCATGTTTTTTGTTCTTCACAGACATTCAAGTGAAACCTGGACCCTCAGAAATTACTATTTCATGTGGCGGAAACAAATTTGTGTCAAAAGATGGTGAGAGAGTCACGTTTCCTTTAAAATACGAAGACGACAACTCTGGAGAATACGAATGTATGGATGAAACGGGACAACCAAGTGGACAAGAAATATTTGTGAAGTTCAGATGTAAGTTCTACGTCTCCTACTTTGGACTTTTGACTTGATTTATATCCTGTCACTTAGAAATGTTTGACAATATTGCACAAAGCAAAGTTGAAAAATTCAATGCGGAAACACTGATGTCAGCAATGGACATAGAACGAGAAATTCTGGGTACCTTTGCAAATCATGTTCAACCAACAAAGACAAGATATTTCTTGTTCAAACCGATCAACTTTGTTGTTTGAGCAAACAATCATTCATTTCGAATTGTATTGCTGCAATACGTTCCAAAAAAAGCTGGGACAGGTGACAAAAAAGACTGAGCAAGTTTTAGGAATGCTCATCAAACACCTGTTTGGAACAAGTGGCTGCCATGATTGGGTTGAATAGGAGCTTCCTTGACCCACTCACACTTGTGGTTTTTTTTTTATTTTTTTATCCAGCCTGTGATAACTGCGTGGAGCTCGACCTTCTGTCCATATCAGGTCTAGCTGTCGGAGATTTAATAGCTACCATTGTTCTCGGAGTGGCTGTCTATCTCGTCGCATCACAGACTCATGCCTCTGTTATCGCCTCTCCACACAGAAGTAAATTTCTCTCCTGCATCCGTCCCAGTTTGAAACGTTTGTTTTGGACAGGATGATCAAGTTCAGCTTTTGGGAAACTAACTGTGTAGATAAATATCAATGCTGAAAAAAAAATGGTGTGTTGAATTTACTCCATTTTATTTGGTCAAGTAGTCACATAGAATAAAATCATCCGGATGCAGATGCATTTTTTAAAGTTGATGGATCGTCAACTTAAAAAGTGGATCTGGATCCTGATGATTTTATTTAGTGCATGCAACCACTTGATGAAAATAAATTTGGCAAAATTCAGCAAAATCTCTTTTCCAGTGTAACTTAGAAATGTTAGACACTATTGCACGAAGCAAAATTGATATTCCTAGATCTTCCTGCTGTGTGTTAAATGTATTTTTTCCATTCAGGCACTGACAGAAAACATCTTATTCCAAATGAGACACAGAAAAGAGTCCCAAATGCTGATTACCAGGAGGTAAAGTAAATCTAAGAATGCTAAGATATAATTTTCTCGTTGATGAAATGAAAAATAACCAATGTGCATTTCTGTTCTTCCCTCAGCTGAGCCACAGAGGTGGTCGGAGAGAAATATAGATTACCCTCTTGGACAAATAACAGCCTGCTGGCCCACCCTCAGAAAATATAGTGTGGCCACGGAAGTAAAAGAAAATTTGTTCCTGAGCACAGCTTTATAAAAGTGTCTCTTTTTCCACCCTATATCAAACAGTTTCACATCTATCTTTGCTTTTCCTGTGTATCGTGATGGTAATGAACAGAATAGACACAAGACATTGTGCTGTTGCGTTGTGTCACGGTTGTTCGTCAAACCTGATTACATCGATGTGGGAACAATGCATGTCGAATGCTATTGTTTACTTATTTGCCGAGTGACATTTTCTCATTAAACTCAAAGATTTTTATCATTTGAGGGCCGAGCCTTTCCATGTCCCCTGTGAATGGCGATGGTCGGGTGTCGAATAAATACACACGTTCAAATTCTGGTCAACTCGGTGATCGAGCATCATTTTCATACTCATTAATCGCTTATCGCCTCACAATCCTGATCGTCTAAAGCAGCGGTCGGGAACGTTTTTGACTAAGAGAGCCATAAAAGCAAAATATTTGGAAATGTATTTCAGTGAGAGTCATATTTTTTATGTGTGTGTGTGTGTGTGTGTGTGTATATATATGTATATATACACACACACACACACACACACACACACACACACACACTCTATATTCTCAAACATAAGAGACACACACAAGTGTACCATACTCGTCATCTTTTTCTTTTCACCATTTTATTCGTCAAAGGATTAGCTTTGAGCTAATCACCGAGCAGGCTGATTCAAAAGGGGGCGTTTCCCTGTTTCCACAGCAACGGCCAACGTAAGCCAGTATCATCCAATCAAAATTGCTCCTTGAGCCAACTGCAGCCCTGAACAGGACGTGAGCAGTGAAAAATCGATGGATGGATTAAACAAGCGAGAATATTCTCTTTTATCTGCGAGCCAGATGCAATCATAAAAAGAGCCACATCTGCCTCGCGAGCCATATGTTCCCGACCCCTGGTCTAAAGCCTAATTGTCATATTTACAATATGACTAAAATCGCATCCACCACACATGTCCTCGAAGCTCAGAATCAGTCTGTCTGCACGTTAATGAAACTCACTAAAACACATTAAATCACCCTGCGACAGTAGTTACACGTAGAGTTCAGTCAACTTTCAGCCATCAAATTGTCAGGGGCACCGAGAACTCAACTAGTTTTGAACAGAAAGCCAAGACATCCCAGCCAATCTCTTCTTGTATCAGTCCTTCTCAACACACATCAAACATGCACGTGCACACGCGCGCACACACAGCCACACTTCCTTAACAGTAAGTGGGAGTATTATTATAACTCATGATTCATTAATAGGCCTAACAAAGAAATGCGACCTCTAAGTGACGTCATGTTTTAGATGCCGCCGGGGATGTGCAGCGCTGACAAATTGAGTAGCCAAGCCTTTTTGCGCGGTAAAGGAGGGAGCAGACAAGATGTTGCTTCAATGATCTGGCCCCTCCCCCACCCCCCTCACACACAAGCAAGTGACTCCACCGCGTCTTTGTGCACGTGGGAGCCGAACGGATATGTGCCGCAGGCGGATGCATGGTGGCGACGCGTGTTGAACCTCCACTCATATCTGTCAAAGTGTCACAATCATGTTTCCGACCGCAAACATACAAAAGAATGAGAACATGAACTGCATTTATTGAACTGTCCTTCTCAAGAATATTTTGATAGTTAATTGATGGTCATACAGACGGGAGGCTATAATGCATCATGGAAATAGAATATGTAAAAGAAGAATGATGTTATTGGGAATGGAAGTATGAATTTAATTAGAAAATGTTAAAAATATCAAACATTAAAGGATATCACGATCCGCTCTAACCCCCCCCCCCAAAAAAAGTAAGTTGACTCACAAAAAAAAAAAAAAAAAAAAAATATGGCAAATCATATAAAAACATTTTATTGCTCTGTACATTCATCAAAGTGATAGGTGGGTATACATCCATTTTCCGATCCACTTATCCTCAAAAGGGTCGCGGGGGTACTGGAGCCTATCCCAGCCATCTTCAAGCAGTAGATGAGAGACACGCCGAACCGGTTGCCAGCCGATCGCAGGGCACACAAGGACGAACAACCATCCGCGCTCGCGCTCACACCAAGGGACAATTTAGAGTGTTCAATCAGCCTGCCATGCATGTTTTTGGAATGTGGGAGGAAACTGGAATACCCGGAGAAAACCCACGCAGGCCCGGGGAGAACATGCAAACTCCACACAGGGAGGCCGGAGCTGGAATTGAACCCGGTACCTCTGCACTGTGAGTTCGACGCGCTAACCACTCGCCCACCAGGCCGCCAGGTGGGTATACAAACATTAGTATTTATTTATTAGTTTTACTATGCAGAGGTTAACTTATTTTTACACTCGTGTAACAGGTAGGAAATGAAGTTAATTCACCATCAAGCCTGCTGTTTTCTTCTGCACTTCCCTACAAGACAGGTAAGTCATGGTAAATATTTATCTTACTTCTACGATAGTGTAAAATGTTAAAATATATATAAAAAAAATAGAACAGTTTTGCACCTTGCACAGTTAATAAAGGTTTTATGATGGTAACAATTTGGCTGGTAAAAGAGTAATGGATGTATTCCAATTTCCAAGATTTTCTACATGCACAATTTTTTTTTTTTATGAACTCATACCAAATAAGAGATCATCCAGCACCTAAGGGCACATTATTTTTTGACCTTAGAAGTCCCATTTCATAGTCTCTGTCGCCCTTTATGTCCATCGCATATCAACCATGTTTGTCAAGTGTATTGCACACTGACGTTACGAATGGCCACACGTTGTTGCTGTGAAATGCTCCAATTTGCACATAAAGTTGAACTTTTTGTATTTTTTTCCCTTGGGAATAAGTTGAGTCATGATCCTACTTTTGTGTCATGCTTGTGAATGTTGATTATGATGAAATGAGTGACTTCCTCGTGGCAATATAAACGGTGTGAGATGCCAGACTACGAGCGCGGAAAACGTCTCTTGATTAATTTAGTTGCTTGTCTTCCGTCTTCAACTTGTAACCTGCCATAGGTGGCTCATCTTGGTTTGCCGCTGTTGATAAAAGAGTATGGGTCCTGGGATTGGCCGTGCGCGTTCAGGTACTGTCAACAAAAGAATAATGACGCTGTTAGAGGCTCGCGATACGGCATCTCTGATGGCAGAAAACAGAACAAGGAGGTTTCAAAGTCACTCGGTCTGCAGACAAGGTAGCTGAGTGATTTGATTTTTGATGAAGAGAAACTGAATAATGCATTTCCCCACCGTTTGTATTCATTTATTACCCCCCCCCCCCCCCCCCCCCCCCCCCTGCTTTTGACAGTTTCTTGAGACCACCCCACGCCCGAGCTCAGCAGTAGTAAGCCGACTCACATTCAAGGCAGTACGATTCCGAGAATTTAGAATTGTCTGATAATGACGTGACACATTTTTTCCCATTGCAGCAGTAGTAAGCCGACACACATTCAAGGCAGTACGATTTCGAGAATTTAGAACTGTCTGATAATGATGTGACACATTTTTCCCATTGCCAATATTTTCAATATTTCTTCCACGATCAGAGGTTAACGAGAGTGCCCAGCCTGAGTGATTCCACTGTCGTCTCCGGTTGAAAACATGATGTAGTTCCCAACTGAATTCTTGTAAGAACATGTTATCGTGGAAAATAGAGTGTGCTATCATCCTGTACTTACATCATAATCCGGAGAAGGGACGGCCGGGCCTGCATGTCCTAACAGATGATTTCAAAAATGTAATTACACATCACGAATCCAAATGTAAAACAAAACAAAACAAAAAAAAACTGTTCACGATGTAAGAAATGCGTTTGATTATTCTTAATGCAATCAAATAATAATAGTAAAATAATCAACTCTATGTATATATTTAATATAATTTATTATGTATTTAAAGTTGACTTTTAAAGTAATTCAAGTGGAATGTAAAACACTTCATGCCACACTGCAGAATACATTGGGCTGTCCCGGTATCTTCTCCTTTAGATTGCTTCAAGTAAAAGCCGTACATATTTCTGACCTCAGTGGACATTAGTACTTGCACCCACAGAACACAGTCACTCTGTCACACTGTTTCTTACCTCTCATACCCGGTGAACTTTTCTTCTTGGTGCACTTGTAGATGAATATCATCAATAGAACTGTTATGCTTACATCGGCAACGATGAGCGCCCCAAACAGTGCTGCGTCCAGCTCAAAACAATTAGCGCAGACTGAAGACGGGTGGACAGCAAGTAAGACCTCAACAATCGCCAAAGATCACAAACAAACACAAAGTGTGTACTCACCCTTTCCTTCCACATAGAAGTAATACTTGAGCTTTTTGTTGTTCTGAACATATTCACAATGGTAAAGGCCTTTGTTTTTGCCATCAACTGTCAAGGAGTGGCCTGGAGTGTCCATGGATTGTTCTTTTTTGAACCAACTCCCATTTTCCGGACATGTCATTGTGAACTTGTCCCTCCAAAATGACACTCCACCTTGTATAACACAACAACAAAACAAAAAAAAACAAAATAAAATAAAAAATTGCGTTCTAGTCGCCTTTCAACCAAAGCACCATTCTGTAACATGTTAGCTCACGTAACACAACGCTATTGTCATACCAAAGACATCAACAGGCATTCATTGTCAAGTGTAATTTCATATACAGTAAATAGGGAATTGAGATCTGAAAGGCAGAAAGTTTGAGCCCTCTTTTCAGCTACGCCAATGCTGATTCTGACTTTTTGCAATTTGAGGTAAACGAGACAAATTAAAATGTATTTCAGTTATATATCCGACAAAAAAAAAGCAAACATTTACCTGTACCAGCTTCCACGGTACTTATTATCAAGAGGTGACAAAAAAGCAGAGCGGCGTTGTACATATTCTTTTGAAGATTATATTTCAGGAGTTCGGTGTTGTTTTTTTCCCCCTTGGCCCCCAGTAATTCTCTTCAAGACTCAAAACTCTCCATGCATTCGCTTCAACGTTTACAAGAAGCTTTGGGACCTTGCTGATCTCTTGTCTACCCTTCACAAATTGACGCGGACACGCGCACGAACGCACGCGCCCACATGCAAGCACACACGGACGCGGGAACGCGCTGGATTGACAGTATTTTATTTGTGTAGTTTTAAACAATACTAAATATACTGTGATGATGAAATTTTATTTCCAAACTACATATTTTTCTGCCAACTCGAATAAAATCATGTACTGTACCGCACGGTACAGCACTTGACTGACTGGTAGCTATAAATTTAAGTGTTTTCCTGCCCTCTTATGGTTTACGATGCACATAGCACGCCATGCTCAGTTATCTAAGCGTACATTAGATTAAAACAGAGAACAACGATGGAGATTAAGAAAATAAATAAGTAAACTAGTATTTTTTTTAATCGAGTTAATGCATAAACGTCTTATTGGCCTTAATTCACATTGATTTGATTTGTGACAATGTTGATCTTTAAACTCAAACCACCGAATTTATCCGATAAAAATTGTTAAAATAGAAGCGATATGGATGGATAATATGTAAACAGCTACATTATCTTGAGTGCCATATCTAAGTTTATATTGTCTATTAACATATAATGTGACACCGATTATATCTTTGACGTTCAGTTTGTCATCGTTATTATTCATAATTTTTCGCTCGGTGTATTGTTTCCCAATTAAGCGCAGGCGGCGTTACGTCACGTTTTCGTTCAAATAAGCGTGAATGTTCGTCACGCGATTGCGCAACAGCCATTGAACCCAACAGCAAAACAGGTTGGTGAAGCAACCAAACATTTTTGCAGTCCGAATTTACGTTTGGGAGGGAGGGAGGGAGGGAGGGGAAGGGAAGGAGGCAGTGAGGAGAGTTGGAGGCAGAGGGGAAGGGAAGGGAAGGAGGCAGTGAGGAGAGTTGGAGGCACTGAGTGGGAGGACTTGGCTGACTTGAGAAAAAAACAGTGACGAGTCAGGACGCGTCCTCGGTGGTTCGATGAAGTACGTCGAGGTGAGGACTCACGAGTTGATTTCTCGCTAAAAAAAAACAAAAACAAAATAAAATAATTTTTAAAAAGAGAGAACTTTTACTCTCTTAGTCTTAGGAGGTTCGTCAGTCTCCTGTCGTCGTGATCACTGGACAGTCTCCCAAATGTGCGGAAAGGGGATTTTTTTCCTGTGTGGACTCGCAGTCTCAGGTGAGAGATTCTCTTCATTTGTACTCATTGAACAACCAAGTTATGTAAGGATGAATACTAATTCCACATCGTTCTGAATGACAACAAACACGTGGTTATGCGTTGCACCTGGGTGATACTCTTAGGACAATACTATTCCTTCGAAAATCGCGAAGGGACTTGAACTTGCGTCTTGGAGCGGTCGTCCTGCGTCATAACCTGGCGCAGTGGCGCCGCTAAATAGCCATCAGGGAGGAATCAAGAGTGGGAATAGAATGCCTTGGCAGTAATTGCCAATCAGGCAATTGTCACAGCTACATTTTGTTTTCCCCTCACTCATTTCCTCCCTTTTACTGGAATGTACATTGTGTGGCACCGTTTGACGCACACAAAGTCTCAGGATATCCAGGATATGCCCATTGACATCACGATTTAGACCATGCATGGACACAATGAAACATAAGATGCTTCCGCTTGTTAAATGTTAAAGCCACTCACGTGTCAGTCAGTGGGGGATACAACAACATCAAATCATCTGCCAGTACTGTACTAATTAATTAAGGTTATATCCCTGCTAAATCGATGATACAGATTGGATCAAATCTCAGTCAAAGAACTATTAGCTATAAAGTGTATGCCTACAATGTGCCACTGTTGAAGGAGCATAGGAAGGAGGACGACGGAATCCCGGGTAAGGATGAAATTGCTAAACAAATAATTATTTAAGGTTATAATCCCTGCTAAATTGATGATACAGATTGTATGAAATCTCAGTCAAAGAACTAGTAGCTATAAAGTGTATGGCTCTAAAGTACCACTGTTGAAGGAGCATAGGAAGGAGGACGTCGGAATCCCGGGTAAGGATGAAATTGCTAAACAAATGAGAGAACGTAATTCGGAAAAAAGGTGTGCTTTAACTCATCACAATGCCATGGCTTTGTGTCACCGCAATCGCATCCTTCAGCTTTGTTATCCTGGCAAACACTGCGAGTCATGCTCAGACAAGCAAACAGACATTTGTTTTGTAATTTTTTTGCATTTGACCTCAGGGCATAAAATTGCAACCATGTATGGCAAAATGGTATTTTCTCACAGATGGATGACATCACCAATAATTCAACAGAAAAGCTTTGATATAAGCGAGCACTCAATTCCTGATTTTTTTTTTTCTCCTTGTTTCGAGGTTCGGAATGGGAACTAAAGATTTTTTTCCCCATTAGAATAAATGCAAACAGAATGAATCTGTTCCAGCCCCGGAGCTAAGTTGCCTTTGCAGGTGACAGGCGAGGAGCGCCCGTGAGAGTTTACCGGGAACTGCCGCCATTGCGACACTTTGCAGGGCTTCCTAATAAACAGCATTATTCACACATCTCTTTTAATGCAAGCTTTACTCATACAATTCACAGAAAAACACCTGAAACACTTGACACTGTGTGAAAGAAAGCACAACTCATTCCCCGTGGACTATTCTGGAACTGAAGCAAGAGTTGTCTGAAAATCTTTTTTGGAAACTTATTTGTTTGTGAATTTGGACGTTCATGAACGGAGGTTCCACTGTAAGTCGCATTCGGCAATTCTTGTCCTTGCAGTGGTACCTTCGGGGCTGTTGCTTACCTTGAACATTCTTCCCTTGAACACTCAGAGACTTGTACAAGATTACACTTTGTTGATGAACAAGCAATATTTACAAACATTCTGCTAACTGCAGGCAGTAGTCTGAAAATCATTTCAGTCAGAAACTCAAGTTTAAGAACATGTCACATGCAGGCAGCAGGAATTTACAAGTACTTCCCTCTATGCGGCATAATTGTACAAGGGTGAGTTTCCTCTGGCTTGAAGATATATAAACAGCATTGCTTCTTTTTTTTCAGTATTAATTTCGCTAACCTGATAATTTTCACAAAAAAGCCTTATGTGAAGCCAACATTGTTGACATGTGCCAACCTGTCCTGACTTTCTTGTTTCTCTCTCTCTCTCTCTCTCTCTCTCTCTCTCTCTCTCTCTCTCTCTCTCTCTCTCTCTCTCTCTCTCTCTCTCTCTCTCTCTCTCTCTCTAGTTCGAACTGAACTCACAGAACCGACCGGCTCGGAGGACTCAGGACACATCTGCGGAAGCAAGGTGCGCCGGCCTTATGAAGTCTTGAAGACAAAAGGCTGTGTTGGCTTCAAACAGGAATTTGGCATATTGATCACTGAACGGGTTTTTGGTAGTTTCTTTAATTAGGTCAAGGTTCAAATAGTGGACCAGATGTTAACCGGCGCATTTGTGACCTTCGACTTCTTGCCTTTTCAAAACCAATGTATGGCTGCAGTCTAGTAAAACTCAAATTTTAAGAATTTTACCTTGCAAAGTAGCAGGACTTGACAGCGATTTTATCTTACAAATTCATCCTGCCAAGCTGGTTTGAGTTGAGTTGGTCACCTTTTGGATTTCTGAAAGAGATTGCTGCTACGATATATGCTCAATCTTTCAATGTCATCTCTCAATGCAAATGAGGCTAGACAAGCGTGGCAGTCTAGAATGGGTGGAAGTTATCAATACATATTACATACTGGTGCGCGTACGACAAATGAAGAAGGATTTTTTTCTTTTTTTGTACTTACGCACACTCTAAATTTCAGTTGTACTACGGAATTTAGAACCTGCTTTAGGCAGTCTTTGATTGCAAATTACAGTTTACGGATTGGACAAATTTACTGACGCGTCCACTTATTTATATCAATGTGCCAAAATGTATCGATCCGTTGTATATAAGTATTGATCAAAAGATATGTCGTGTTCAAAATCGAACTCAACCTCTCCCCTCCTTTTCTTTGCTTTGCCACTTCCAATCTGTAGATCACTCTTCTCAAAAGATATGTCGTTTTCAAAATCGAACTCAACCTCTGCCCTCCTTTTCTTTGCTTTGCTTTGCCACTTCCAATCTGTAGATCACTCTTTCAGAAATGTAATCATCCGTCCATTTTCCATACCATTCGTCTTCATGAATTCAGCTGACATCGAGTGAGAGGCAGAGTCCAATGGACTGGTCGCCAGTCAATCGCATAGCTCATACTGTCAAACCATTCACTCTTTAGTCATAACAATAACATTTTGCTATCCCGCCCAGGGAGTGTGTCGAAATATAGCAGTTGTATACTGTACATGCAAAGTAAGCTACATGTCGAGTACATTTCACCAGTCTCGGTCCTCCTGTTTTGCGCACCGTTACCTGAAACTGTTCTTTCCAGCTTTGAATCCTGACCATGAAAGACATGCCTTGTTTCCAAAAGATTCTGCAAAGCCCCACTCAAAGAAGAGAAGAGGCTCTTTGTGATACACTGAGCTATTCATGTTTTGTCCACGTCCTTGTGTTGTTTCCTCCACAACCGATGTAACAGAGACTCAGGTGTGCCTCGAAAGGCACAAAACAGCCTCGAATAAAACTGTTGCAGTTCTTGATGTGTCCAGCAGTGGCGTCACATTCTCTTGCTGAATCAAGATATCCGGTTCTTCTGTTAAAGCGGCTGTTAATGACCACGCAAAATGAAATTATAAACCCAGCAAAATCTTTCAGAAAGCCAAGCAAATCGAATGCCCCCAAGGTGGCCTTGCTTTAATTTGCGCTGCATGAAAAGCCTTTGCTTTCTTTGAGTTCTGACTGGCCAGTTGGCCACTGTGTCTTCTACTCCAGGCATGTCATACGTACCGACTAGTAGAAAAAAGTGGTTTCAGCAAGTTTGGCGTTGACATAGTGGACAAATGGCAACATTGTTGAATGTAGTGGCCAAAGAATACACACACGCACACACACAAAACGTCTACACGTCTGTATGGCCCATAGCTTCATCCTCAATGTTTCTCTTTTCCGCTCTTTCCCACTAGAAGATGGGTGTGGTTGACATTAGCCAAGCAGGATGTTCACATTAAACAAGGGAACGATTTAGACCAGACAAAGAGATATGGTGGGGTGGAAGAATGGCCCGACATAGACCTAAACAAATAACGCTTCCTAACAAGCTTCAGTACGTACTCCATTATCCTGTTGCCCTTCACCACGTGAGCTCATGCTCTAATTTAAACTCTTTTCTTCCTGTCTCCTGATTTTGGAGAGTGGTAAATATAACCCATGAAAATCATGTGAAATGTACCCGATTATTTTAGGCAAGTGAAGGAATTATGAAATATAGAGTAATTTATAACTACCGTAATTTCCGGACTATAAGTTGCGACTTTTGTCACACGCTTTCAACTCTGCGGCTTATTTCATGAAGCGGCTTATATAAAGACTTTTCTAACGGCCGCCTGTGTACCGTCTTTCTTTGTAAATATCTCATGTTACAATATGGGCACCTGCGGCTTATACACAGGTGCGGCTTATGTGTGTACAAAATATTTTTTTCCTTTAAAAATGTAGTGGTGCGGCTTATAATCAGGTGCGGTCTATAGTCCAGAAATTACGGTACCTTACCTATTTTATATCAGTACCAAACGTGACATAGAAAACGAGTCAAATATTCCTATGCTTTAAAACAACAACAACAACAATAGAATCTACCTAATAAATGTAGGGCAACAATTTGCAGCCACTTTAACTGGGTCAATTTAAATAATATATTTTGGGTAAACAGCACCTTAATCCAAAATTTGTGAAATACTTCAAAAAAATCAAGTAAGGTTTACCTCACATTTGGTTACACTCATATATTTACTGCAATAAAATATATAAAATAATCATGCAACGCATGATCCTGTCAGCACTGCATTGCTCAGGTGATCGTCGACCATCCCAACCTGAAGGTTATGAGTTCAATTCTCAGTAGCTTCAAATTTGAATAGCACCATCGGATTAAAAGCCCATTCCCCATTTTATTTGACTGAAAAATTACTATTTTTACAGTGTTTCTTTTCTTTCACTCCAATCAAACTTCATACCTTCACAGCAATGACTGTTCAATAATTAAAGTGCTTTAAATTGTAAGAATCCAGCAAAGCAATTTTGTTAATGAGCGTCGGAGTTGGCACTCTGCTATTTGCTCTTAATTGAAATTTAACCGGTATTCGGCTGTACTCGAAAGCGTAGATTAGCGACGCTTGTTAGAATTCAAGTACTGATTGGTTAAGGGAGACATGTGGCATGATGTGTTATAGCTTTGAAGATGTGTTCCCTCTTTGCCAAACGAAGTGTGATGACTCCGTTGAGCTTTTAAATAATTTGACTGGAGGAGAAATTGTACCATTGCTCATCTCTACGGTGACTGCTTACAATATTGTCTTGTGGAAAAGTAGACTTTACCCTGGAGTGTTTGCCAGTCAAGCACACAGCGAGGCAGCCATAAAAATCATCGTAGCAAAACGTTTCGTCCGAGTAATTTGGGGATTTTACAGAAAATTTGCATGTATTTGCATGTTGGCATGACTTCCCACTGCTTTTGGAGTCATGACATTGCAAAACCTTTTGTCATATTATCCTTGTATGTTCTTGTGCACATCGTGTTCGAAAAGCAATTGATGTACTGTCATCCGAAAAACTTTAGCCACATTTGGTCACTTTGGCATGTTTGTATTTTTTGTCACAAATGTGATGGAAATATGTCAACATTTGCCTTCTCTCACATTTCATCAGGCCCGTTTGAATCCCATTACAGTGAACTAAAGCAGTCACAACCCAGTGATGAGAGAGATGCCTTATTAATGGTACAGGGGTGGGGGGGGGCGTCTGGGTGCCCTGCTCTCTCATCCCGACCCACAGGAAATAATCTCCAGTCTGATAAGAAAGAGAACGTGCTGCCAAAGCTCCCAAGCCTTGCTGACATTTTCCCGGCTATCTGCTGCCTCGAAGGAACAATATGACTCCGAATGGCCCTTCTGACCTCTTCTCATCTGGAGCAATATGATTTAGCGAGCGTACCTGGTAGCACTTTTAGTATTCCGCTAGCGGCGCGGTGGTGATTTTGGCTAGCACGTCCACCTCATACACAAAAGCTGTGAATGCTACGTCGATTGTGAAACTTGAAATTGTTCCTAAAGGTGAATGTGATTGAGAGTTTGTTTGCCTCATTGTGTCCTGTGATTGAATGGCAGCCAGTCAGAGGTTTACTGTGCCTCTGGCTCAAAGTCAGCTTTGATAGGATTTTAGCTCACTCATTACCCTCAACTAAGCAGTACAAAATGGACAGATGGATGGATTTTTATTCACAATTGTAATTGCTGCAATCTGTTGTATGACCTTTGGAGTATGAGCTATAGTTTATTATTATTGCTAATAGACGTAACAAGTACTTTGTACATCAAACCAATACCCTGATGGTAACACTGTCTTGACAAGGTTCAGTCTGGAAGACGATTTGCCTGTGGATTGAGGCTTTGTGGATTAAAGAGCCAAAGGGCAATGACGCCTGAACTGGTTTGAGATTCGCCTTGGGGATCCGTTTAGTGTAGTATATAAATGACTACAGTGTATATGTGATTCATAATCGCATTTTTGAGAGTGCTCATTAAGGACACAGGAGAGCTTGAGCCTACCCCAGCTGACGCACTCACAGGGTACAAATAAAGACGGAGAGCCACATTCAAATTCCCACGGTCACTGAGCAGTAGCTGAATCAATGTGCCATTTTTATTGATTTATTTCCCCCCCACCCTCAGAGATCAGAATTCACACAAACCCATGGTGAGGAAAACAAATCCAGCCTCCGAGCTTTGCAAAGCAGAAAAAAAAAAATCCTGAGCGGAGATTTGTGAAAATCTGAAGATAGTAGCCATCAGCAATTTTACTCCAGTCCTGTAGGTGGAGTTCATGCTCATTCCAAATTTGTTGTCGGTTCTGTCACAAGTGGAGACACTCATATTTGCCACGGTATGTCGTCTTTCGTAGCGAATTCAGACAATGCATTCTGTCATTCAAGTATTCTGACAAAACAAAGAAAAAGATTGAAGCTGGCAATGTTTATCAAACTGTCTTGTCCAACGCATGATACAACGTCACCTTTTTCTACCTTTATTTTTATTTACTTTTTAAAATATTTGTTCTTTGCTCCTTTATCTATCTTTCCTGTTTGCATTTGTTCACATTTGTCTTGAATGATGGTTCCATTCATATTGATTGTTTTTGGCGACGTGATATATTGTATTTGCTAAATGTTTAAATATTGATGGTTTCCTCTGTGGACAATGCCACAGCACAACCCGAACCGGTATATCTGTAGAAGGTTTTTGTGTGAGTGTGTATGTGTACATGTCATCCTGCCCACGTAAAACCAGGCATGTGAAAACATTCCCTCCTCTTTGCACTTCGCATGTGTGTGTGGACTTGTCATCCTGCCCACGTAAATCCAGGCATGTGAAAACATTCCCTCCTCTTTGCACTTAAGAGCGATAATAACTGACTGTCGGATAACGTGCACACAGCGTCACTGTGATTGCTAAAGTTATTTAGGTTTTTGGTAACTTTGTTTGGTTAGGAGTTCCTCCTGGAATGTTGCAATGACATTAAGACATGCTCTGTAGCTGCCGTGAGTGGAATGACGATGTTGACTCTGCACTCACGTGGTCTGCTGTCTGCCTTTGGAAAATCGAAATGCGGCTGTTGAGATGATTAAGTGTTCAAGTGATCTCTGAAAAATACCTGCCGTTTGGACTCCATTACATACAAATGACATGCAAATGAGAGACCAAAGTATGCATTCATCACTCCAGTCTCCAGAAAGGGTGGGCACGATATATAAACTAAATTACACATGCTTATTATTATTATTCTATATATTTTTAATTTTTTTCGATCACTCCAGTCTCCAGAAAGGGTGGGCACGACATATAAACTACACATACTGTATATCATTATTATTATTATTATTCTATATATTTTTAATTTTCTTCGGATATTCATTGTTCTTCTGCAGGGTCACTGGGTACAAGCACTTCAAAGGCAGATGAAGAGAATGATTCCTATTGTGTTTGTTTCTGCACTTTTTGGATTGACTTTGATCCGTATGCCCTGCGTTGCCATATGTCTTCTGTTGTAGGCGTGCTGCGGGTCAGCGGGATCCGTATTTATACTTCCGGGGATGTGGAGGCAGTCAACGGGACGGACATTCGTCTGAAGTGTACATTCGATAGCTCCTCTAACATCAACCCCAATAACATCATCGTCTCCTGGAGCTTCAGACCCCTTAAACCAGGCCGAGAAGAATCGGTAAGTTTTGACCGCTGCCTCAGCATTTATGAGGGGGGCATCCATCCCCTTGGTCTGTTGAGATCCGCCCAGTATTCAGACAAATTAGACCCTGTGTGTGTGTGTGTGTGTGTGTGTGTGTGTGTGTTGTGGGAAAGCAATGAAATTCTGTTTGTCTCGAACGTTAGAGCTTCCAGCAAGCATGCAGGCAAGCAGTTAAGACATATGTTTTGATCGTAGTATTTAGACAGGTTTTTGTTGCCATCTTGTGGCACCTTACGGTCCAAAAAAATGTGAGTTTTTCAGCAAATAGCTGAGCATAGATTCCACAGGAAAAAAAAAAAAAACAATGTGGTGAAAAAAATCAATTATGGTGCAAACAGAACAATGGCCCTTTGAGGCTCATTGAAAATCATTCTGCCTGCTCCAGAATAGAACTATTAGTTTTTTTCCTCCTTTAGCTGGATGAACAAATACAATTACAATCATTATTATGGCAGTTATTCTACTTTTCTTAACAGTTCTGGCTTGGCAACGGTCTATTTACACGTAAATGATGTGAACGAACCAAATCAACTTGCTTCTCCCCCCGTAGGTGTTTCACTACCAGCAGAAGCCATACCCTCCTCAGGAAGGCATTTTTCGGAAACGCATCATCTGGGCTGGTGACGTCATGGGCCAGGACGCTTCCATCATAATTCGTGAAGTGAAGTTCACCTACAACGGCACCTACACCTGCCAGGTCAAGAACCCCCCGGATGTGCACGGCTCGGTTGGAGAGATTCGACTGCGGGTCGTCACTACAGGTTCGATTTTAGTTTCCCCACACGATATGTGAAGAGATCACACTGCATTTTCAATTCCACACTGAAAAGTTGGGAAAACAAAAGATGGAAAAGAGGCACACGAAAGCAAAGAAAAAGGCATGATGGTTGGATTTCATCATAGTATTAATATAATGAAAGCTGAAGAAAAAAAGTAGGACTTGCACCGTTTTTGCAAACTGACCTCAATCATGTCATATGTCAACGAAAATACCTTTATGTCGGTCATTAATGAATTGCGCCTTTTTTTGTTGTCTTCTCCAGCGTCGTTCTCTGAGCTTCTGCTGCTGGCGTTTGCCATCGGCGGAGGGATTGCCGTCGTGGTGCTCCTCCTCATCATCATCGTGTCTTGCAGGCGGTGCAAGAGGAAGAGACAAAGGCGGGAAGGGGAAGTGGAAGCTCCTCGCAAAGAGAGAAAAGATCCCACCGTGTGGTAAGGCCAGGAGAAACATGGCGGGGAAGGGAGAAAAGGGTTCTAGAGAGAGGAACGGAAGAATCGTAGACTTCCTCTCTTGCTCGCCATCTGACTGTGGGGGTTCGGGCTTCCTGGGGCCTTTGACTCTTTCCGCGCTGGACATTCAACTTCTTCCTTCCTCTCCAACCACAATCTTTCAAGGGTGGGTTCCAGTAAGGAACTCTTATGTAAAAGTTGCAGACACAGAGCATTCGTCTCTCAAGCTTTTTTTAATATCACAATGTGTCTTTTACTTGTGCAGTGTTTTTTTTTTTTTTTTTTTAAATCACTGCGTATTTTCCTGTTCCCTTAAATGAATTTCAAACAGCATTTCCTTTTAGACAATGCGTTTTGGTGACGTGGCATTTGAACAACGGTGCATGGCCAGTGTCTTCTTGCCGACTAATACATTTCAAACGCCAGTGCAGTACAAGTAAGATGTTTGATGCAGTCTTGCGCAAACTAGCAAAAGCAACCGTGAAATAACGCGGTTTCAGTTTATGGCTCTTAAAAGAATATTGAAGGTGCTTTAGTTCGGAGAATCACAGTCATAATCGCTGACAGTTTAAGTCAGCGCGAAACCATTTGCTGTTCGAAATGTCCGGAACAGCGAATCATCTTATTTTGAAAAATGTCTTCTCTTGCTTGGGCTCCACTTTGCATTCTTGGGTTTTCAGATCTCCCTGTGCGCAATTTATCTCGTTGAAGGTCAAGGCATTTGCCTCTTGAGAAAAAAAAAGAAAGGTGGCTTTGAACACAGGTGGTGGTACATATGGTCAGAGGTGAATCTTATCCATTATGATCAAGTTTAGGCAAGTTCTTGATACCCTGTCTGACTTCAAACTCCTTTGTCCCTGCTGCTGTTTGTATCATCTGCTTGTCTCTGTCCTTTCCTCTTTGTCTGTGATGTCTCCTGCACACGCATGTACATGAAACATTCATGAACGTGCATGCATGTATTTCATTGTGTGCGTGCGTGTGTGTGTGTGTTGTGTTGCTCTCGTCTCGTCCACGGCGCACTGCTTCCCGTGTCCTAGCCACCCAATGAGGGCCATCCACCTGTACCTATCACAGACGTCCATAGAGATTGACAGTTCAGACGGAATGATCTCAGAGGCCAGCACGAAAGATCCCAGCTCGGAATCAGACGGCCCGAGCTCAGATGACGACGACGATGACGACGAAGGTGACGATTCAGACTAAAGAGGTGGGAACAGACAGAGGGGGGATGCCCTTTTGAGGACGACATTGCGTCCGAGTGGCGAGTAGACGATGAGTGCGCTGCGCCCTTGCTAGTGAAGCCACGCACACTGTCATCATGAATGGAAGGAAAAAGCAGACGGATGTCCCCGTTTGAACGATTCGCAGGAGGCACAAAGAGGTTCAGAATCCTTGAAAGGGGATCAAAATTGTTTGTTTTTTTGCCTCCGGTCGAAATATTCCGATCTGACCGAACAAAGGCTGTATGTGAACTGTGCTGACACAGCGGGTGACGGTCGTTTTCCGAATCCATTCTATATCCCATCGGCTGGAATCGCACTATGTTACATGACATGACTTGAAAACAAAAATAAGTAAAACAACAACTTTCTGTTACCGATAATATATTCCACTTGCAAACAAAGAGATTGCTGGTGATTGAGCCACCGTATATGCCCGTATATTTGCGAGGGAGTGCAATTTTGATCTGAAAAACCTTTGAATGCAAACTGTCCTTGTGACCTTCTTCTGTCCGTACGTCACATCCACCAATGCGACTGTAAAGAAAAGTTTTTTGTTGTTGTTGTTGTTATTTTGTACTGATGATGTCATGCGTTTTTTGTTGTTGTTGTTATTTTGTACTGATGATGTCATGCCGAGCAATATGCACCAATGCCTCTAGGCTTTTAGTTAACGCCTCAAGTATTTCATTCCCTTTTTCCATGTCGAGTATATAGTTTTTCATCATGATTTTCTAATAAAAATGACTTTGAAATATTTACTCCATTGTGCTGAGTATACTTAACGCCACATGAATGAATCAATGAATGAGATCGTGCCCTAGTTTCAAATACACTCGTATGATTTGACATCCTTTTTATTAAATTCATCTATTATGCAAGAGAGTAATCCGTTTCCCAGCATTTATTATGCATCATTATCTTTAATGCAGTACAACTCATTGCTCGCATGTGTGCTATGCAGAACCTTCATTTGTTTACCTGAAAGCTTCAGTTGTTGTTTAAGGCTGCGGTCTGCTGCCTCGACTTGAGCTGGACGAGGCTGTTCGTGACTGCAAATAAGTTACCAGTCAAATGTCAACAGGTTTGTGTTTGTGTGTGTGTGTGCGTGTGTGTACTGATCAAAGTCTACCCCTCATGGGTTCGATTTAAGTTACTCTGTGGCCAGTCTGACAGTGTGTGAACATGAAGGCGGGGTTAACAGGCTTGACAGAAAGTGTGTATTCATGCAATACAAAATCAGTCGATAATCGGCGAGAGATAAGGCCTTCGAGGGGTCTCTCTCTCTCTCTCTCTCGGTGATGTTTCTTCATCACTGCGTCTGAATCGCTTTTGCAGAGCTTCGATATTTGCCTGGTGATCCCATCTGGATTTTATAGTATGTATTAAAAAAAGACTACAATGTATATTTGTTTTGTCACACTCATATTGCAAGTTTTTTTGTTTTGCTGATGTATCTGTAAGAGTCAAAAGAAACTATTGAGACAAGTGTCAGGAAAGTTATTGGACTCTGTCACATTTGAGCATTCTGTTTTGATTAAAAAGCTTGCAGACACAAAAACAACATCTACTTCTCTTACTCACTTCAATGTGGTCTGTATTCCACGCCTTAGGATGGGTTGTACCTGGCACGGATACGTCTAAATTCCATTGCACGCTCGAGCACAGGCAAACGCACAAAAGCACGGACTTGTCATGTCGGAGTGAAAGAAATCACATCGATCCAGGAAGGAATTTCAAAGTGTAACGCACACAAACGCCAATCGGACATTGTTGTTGTTGTTGTTGTTGTTCACAGTGTACACTGAAAAAAACTTTTTAAAAACATTTTTCACATGATTACAGTGTGTTCAAATAATGCATATTTTTTTTTAGAAAAAGAGGAAAGGTTGATCCCATTTTAATAATGTGGATCCGATGTACATGTAATTCAGTAAATTCAAAAGATCTTTTTTTTTTTTTTTTCAGCGTCGTAGGATTCCCACCGACTGTTGCGTAATGCCCTACTTGTTTGTGAGAACCATTTCAATTTTGTTTCACAGAGTACAGGTCACTCACCAACTAGTCCTGTATCAGTATCAAGAGTCCAAAGAAAGAGTTGAAAAGACAGAAGAAAGGTTTTCATTTCAACGAATACGGTTGCATGTACACCGTCTGTGCCCAACAATTTGAACCCCTCTCACAGTTTGACGGCAAACGAAAGACTTTTGTTTTGCGACAGAGGAGCTTTTAACAGAAACAGACACCACACAAACAGAAAGCCTCCTGTGCTCTCACACACAAATACATCGCGGCACAATGCGGTGCTGCATGTGAAAGAAGCACTGGGATTCGTTATCCGAGTCTAAAAAAAGTCATGCACATCCGAGGACATAATACAGGTGACACAATACATGTGGATGGCACAAGTAGTCACGCATTCAAAAGAGAAAGCGATATGTCTCTAATCAGTGCAGGGACTGTTATATAATGTTTTATTCTCTTACACTGGATATAAAATGCTGAGCTTTGGTACACAAGAGTGCCACACGGTGTCTTTATATCAAACTAGACACCCTCCTGCAGAGAAATTCCACTTAACATCCGTCCATCAAGAGGATTGCACCCAAGAGCGATTGTCAGCAAGTCGCAGGGCGATTGTGTACGGGCCCATTTGGCGATGTGAATCACTACACTACCAAATAATTCCACTTTCAGTCTTCCACAGGACTGTGCTACTATCAACTGCACATACGCAGCTACTTTATTTGAACTATCAGAGTGTACCTTCCTTTGACGTGTCATGAAATGTAACAATGTAGTGTCAGAAGGCAACTCACGGAGTGGCTGAAGAACGACCCGCGCCAAACTCGAGACATATTTAGACTTCAAAAGAAACCTTCACAAACAGAGAAAGATAAAGTAAAAACACATACATCTACCAATTAGAGACAATTACAGCAGTAAAGACAGGAGAGGAAATAGCAGGCTTGTCCCAGAGGGGCATTCAGTGTTTGGCTGGCATCGGAGATAAGGGAACAAATCGGGCCTCAGTGGGATCATAGATGATAATAAAAGACTCTGAAACCACTAATGGACAGTTTGTATAAATATGCACACATTGCTAGAATTATACTTTTGTTCACAAAGAGAGTAGACTTATCATAACAAATCAAAAACGTGAAAAAATAATATGGTCTATGAATTGGTTGCATGTGTCATCCAAGTTGCGATATTACCAATGTAGTTATTTCCAACATTTTTTCCTGCAGCTAAATCGGAATAGTTTGGAATGGAGTTTTGGATTTCAGGCGACTTGGACACTAAGTACATGCGCGATGCCATGTCTCACTTAGGAACAAGCCCCAGTCGTGCGATAGGAGAGTGACTTGCGAACGAGGCTTATGAAACACTTTGACAGAGGTAGGACTGTCACTTTGGAAAACCTTTTCACAATTCATTTTCTCTGACGATCAAGCCTCCAAAACGCAAAATTTGTCGGGAAGTTCCAGAATTGCGCACGTGAAGGAGGCACGAAGTGAAATGAGAAAAGGTTTGTGGAGGGAAAACAAAAACATGTCGCAGTCTGAAGAAACATTTTACATTTGAACGTGTAAATGATGCTTTTGCTTGGGTGAGTGCACTAACTTTATGCTCCAATCAATCTATTGGATAAGCAGTGTTTGAGACCTGGCTGCGAGGGTGCCATGTGTGGGTCTCTGCAATTTGCCACTCAAAAGTCCATTGATCACCACAACACAAATTTGAGAAGGGGAAGAGGGCCTTCCAGTTCCAGGTTTTGCAAAACCTCTACAATGGGCAGCACACTCCTGAGTACCAATGGCTGTTTTTCGGTGTAAAAACAGCCAAAGGAAAGTCACAGCCCAGATTCAAACCTCAACTGAGGTGGCTGTGCTTCTTCTCGCCGCTATTGAATCATATATTTTGAATTATTAAGAGTCCAGAAGAATATATGGTGACTGTTATATTTTGGCAGAGAGACGTGAATGACAACAGACTGTCATTTCTTTGACAGCTGTGCAATCCTTTTTCTTTTCTTTTTTTTTTTGTTTGCAACAGTGGCCTCTAGTGTAGCCATTTGTAAAATTGATGTTTGCAGTCGAACAGACAGACATCAGAGCAAAAGACAAATATTAGTCCAAAAAAATATTCCACTTTTCTTAGCACAATTCTTTGAAAAATGCATATATTTATATATATGCTTTTACTGGTCTCCCGAGTGACATACCAACAACATACTGTTGAAAATTTGAGGTCGATCAACAATTAAGGTATGGCAAGCCATTTGAGCATTTATTCCACAACCCTGATATGAGACATGAGTGTGTTATACTAGTTCGCACATATTGACTAGTAAAGATTAATATTCGACTCCTAGGTGACCGTGCCTTTTCATCACAACTATTTTACTCTCGGAGATGATCCATCAAGCCGCACTTCCTGATCCACCTGTTTGTCAAGTCGTTCATTTCGCTGCGCGACGGAGCCTTGAGTCACGCCGAACGAGACAATAGAAGGACTTTTTCAAAAGCTTTGATGCAGTTCCTCGTTTTTTTTTTGTTTTTTTTACATTTTGTATCTACCGCAAGTGGATATTTTCTGAACTCCTAAAATGCGTCTACATGGCCACAGGAATGGCCCACTCAAAGACGTGCTGCCGTTCCATTTGTTTTTTTTTCTCGGTGAGTAAACGGAACATAGTTCGGCGTTCACGTTGTTTATTCACTCGCGTTTCACCCACCAGTATCGAAGTTATTTTCACTGACGCAACAACGGTTAGCACATAATTTCCGAAAACTGTCGCGGGTGTTGGAAAGATTTTGTCAATTCGTCGATATATTTCCGTACTTTTATAATGCGCGAATCTATTTTTCTATTGCCATATCCCGCTTTTGCCACAGGGCAAAGTAGCTGTCTTGTTTATTTGTTTCGTATTGTTGGACATTCAGCTTATTTTAAACGTAGCAAAATATCCACAAAGTACTTTGTAGTTGTTTACGTATACTTGTTATTTGTCGTGGCTCAGATGAGTGTTCATAAAATAAATCATACATTGAAGTGGGTGTTACTTGTTTTGACCCCTTTATGTCTCTTCTGTCTTTTGTTCTTTACATTCCTGCTAGGCCACCTTGTGATATGTTGTCCCATTTAGAGTACCTGTAATCTTGAAAACAATTTACCTGGATCAGGGTGATCCAATTCAATGTTGTGTTGAAAGCTCTGGATAAAAATTAAAACAGATTACTTGAAACCGGCATCGCAAAAAAATGGGATTTCCAAACCAGGATCATTTTGATCCAATTACATCTGTTGATCTACACCATCTCTTCCTTTCCTTTGTGTCACTTTTGTGCCGAAAGCTCTGGATAAAAATTAAAACAGAATACTTGATCCTGCATCGCAAAAAAATGGGATTTCCAAACCCGGATCATTTTGATCCAATTACATCTGTTGATCTGCACCATCTCTTCCTTTCCTTTGTGTCACTTTTGTGCTCTTTCTTTGGCAGCTCCTTCACTTGTCTCGCCCATCACAGTGAGTTCTCCAGCAGAGCTCCAGGCATCCGCAGGAGACACTGTCACATTGTCCTGCACTTTCACGTCCACCAGTCGACCCACGAGCAAGATGACTATCGATTGGTCCTATAGACCACAGGCTGGAGGGCCGCCACAGACAGTGAGTGAAAATCTTGTGTGCCGTACTAAAGTCTGCCGCACGAAAGTAAAATCATACAAGAATATACATTTAAAGTAAGGTTGGCTAGATCTTGATGAAGTGGATTTAGTTACAGCCTTTGTAGGTCATTAATCGCAATGTATCACGTTTATATCGGTAACCAAAGTGCATTTTAACACTTAGACATACTGCATGTGACCTTGAACAAGCTGTTGCTGTTCTGTCCTGTTGTCCTGTGGGTGTCAGTTGCATGTGTTTAAATTATTGGCTGCTGTCTAAACAAATAATGACAAAGAAGAAGACATTTCCAGGATCTGACAATTAACAATACAAAATATAAAAACAACACTGGTTCGCACGGCCGGGTTTTTTTTTTTTACACATAACACTTGAGTTTCCCAAACTTGACGTTCGCACATGATAGCATTTTCCATTACCATTCTGTTTTCACTTGCCTGATTTATGCATTCGATTGAAAGTATTATTGACTTAAGTCAATTTTGTCTGTTTTTTGTTTTTTAAATTTTGGTCACTAACATTCACTCTGAAACTGGTGCCAGTTTGTGCAACGGCAAGTCAAACAAAAACTTGACATCTGTGTATTTTGCTGTGCTAAGATTGACACAGGACTTAAAGTAAATACTGTATCAACCAAACAAGTTCCTGCCACCAAAAGCCAATTTGCACCAAAGTTATGTAAATTCAGGGAAGAAAATGTTCCTGATCCCTTCATTTTGAACAGCCAAGGAATATTTATGTCGGCCAGGCAGGCATAACTAGTACCGAGCACTAGAAAAAAAAAAAATATCATAACGATCCAAAAACCGGGATCCCAGTTAAATCAACATTATGCGAATGAACTATTTACAACAAATTAGACCACTTTCCTGAGGAATCGACACTATTTTGATTTGTGAGTCAACTCTGAGCCATAAAGGAGATCAAACTTGTGCCTAAGCGTACCTGAACGCATCATCTGCCATTCAATGTATCGTACTGTTGAATAAAGTAATATAATATATAATGAGTGAATAAATGAATGAATGAATAATGCTACCAGAAGTAATAGATCAGTATCACTGCTGAGGTAGTAATCTCACTATGATCACTAATACCACTATATTGCGCAAAGAAGAAAAAAAAAATCACAGGCACTGAAAGCATTGTATGGTTTTTTTAAAAATTTAATTACATTTTTTTTACTGTGAATCCTTTGTCGTTTACCATACGCATCGATTTTGATCATCGGGCGTGCATCATCCCCATCAGTCTTATATCTTATACTCTGTACCATTTCAGACCGACTTCTGTTTTATTTCAGAGGCTTCCCCCCCCGGTAACCCGATGCGAACAGCTTCCTAAATTCCTTTCCTCCATGGTGGTATTGTGGTCATCCCAAATGCCATCCATGCTTCCATTCCAACCCATAACAGCACTCAATCTTCTAACCGTGCTCAATCAGGGTTGAGCCTTATTGACCAGTCCACTAAAAAAAAAAAAAAAAACCTATTTTGTTTTATTCATGATAGATGCATAATGCGTTGTAGCCTGATATTGTCCGTGGATGGCAGCAGGTCTGAATGTTTGCCGTTTCTATTTTCCAGCCGGTATTTACTCTCCACCCGATATCGTGAGCTGTTTTGGCAGGTTTATATGTCTGAGTGTCCCTGGTCGTATATCACAATGAGCCCGGCTATGAAAAGACACGCGAAAAGCGTCGTCATAAATACAATTATCCAGCCAAAGCAATCTCAGTTGCCGCACTGCTTCACTGGCCTGCAGTATTAACTCCGTCCCAATGAGAGTTAATTTGAATGATGTTCAAAAGACGGGATGGTTGCTCAATTACATAGCTGTGGAAGCTCATTGCGAAATAGAGCAGTCACCTTCCGCATTCTACAGAATAATGCTTTACCGACTTGCTCTTATTTGATTGCCAATCGATCTTTGTCATATATGAATTGTCATTTGGCCACCGTTTGGTTTCTATGCTTTTCATTTATATACACAGGTCAACGTAATCGATGTCCCTTATCACACCGCAGTCTCGAAATTCAGAGACAATGTGCATTGAACCCTCTGAATCATTGTGGAAATCATCAATACAACAAACTCATTTTTACAAACTCCCAATTTTCAATGAAGTTGGGACATTGGGTAAAATGTAAAACAATCAGTTGCAACTCCCTCTCAATCTATATCGAATGGAATACACGACAAAGACAAGTCGTTTTCTCTCTGCCCACAGTTCGACCGGATTTTGCGAAAAACTTGCTCAGGTCCCGGATAGAGAGCCTGATATGTTTGAGCACTGAAATGATCAGCTAAAAAAAATAAAATAAGAAAGTGTGGTCAGTCTACAAATGGTTGTAAAAGGATTAAGGCTTTATCAGTTTCATTACTTGTTCAGGCCGCTATGTTTGCATTTGATTTCCTTGTCTGAACTTTTACAGAAGTCATATAATCTCTTGACATTGCTGACATTGTAAGCAGTCCGGATTGGTTTATAAACCACAGACCCAAAAAATAAATAAAAGGCAGTTTGTGAACCGCTTGGATTCAAGCTGCAAGTGTGAAATATCTGTGGGGGTAAAACCATGTTTCTATGCAATCTAATGAAGTGGTGTAGCGCACTTAACGGTGTAACATATTTAGAACGTAAATATGGAGTTGGGATATCGGGTGCGCATTGTGTGCTCCTTACTGCAGAATATTAACAACCTAATATTTTTCTCAATATAGTGCTAAACTGCACACGGAATTTTTAATGTTAAAAACATGCTTGGGTTGTAGGCCTGTTCTCACAAAACAAACAAAGAAGTAACGTTCTCGCTGTGAATGTGCCTAAAAAGAGTCAACTACGTACTAACCCTTAACTTGCACGATGAGTGACAAGGAACACGCAGAGGAAGATTTCTGTTTATGCTTCAAGTGACAACTAAACACAGCATTTATTATTATTTTTTGCATGTGGTAATCTCTAATTCTGCTTCTTCCATTATTGACCAACATATTCTAACGATGGCAAAGCCGTGCACTTCCCGACCTGTTTTGCAGCGTTCATATCAATACTTTGCACCAAAGTAGACCTTGTTCTTTGTTTACGTTTGTTTCTGTTGCTTTGTTACGAGTGTGTGTGTGTGTGTGTGTGTGGGTATGGGTGGGTGTGTTTGTGTGTGTGTGGAGTAACTAGGGGTGAGTTGTGGCCTATAGCAGCTCTTGAATGAATGGGCATTCTGTTACCGCTCATGGGAATAAAGCGAGCAGCAGCGATTGTGGCATTCTCTAACCACATATAAGAGCCTGACAATATTATTGACATTTTGGAATACACAGAAAGCACATCGCTATCTTGCCATAAGTTCTATTTCGACTTCGATCGTGATCACTCCCCCCCCCCCCCCCCCAAATGATCCCCCCCCCCCCCCCCCCATCACATTTGAATCAGTATAAAAAAAAAAAACAAGAGACAGAAAAAAGCTTAAAACTTGAGTCAAAGTCTTTTTTTTTTTTTTTTTTGCCCCTTCAAAGTCAATTTGACTAGAAACTATTCGTTGAATTTAGACTTGGGCATCAGATTTACAGGCTCCACTGTATCTCAGCGACTCCGCCAATGATTCTGTTTTGTTTTTTTGCGCTTTTTTTTTTTTTGTTGTTGATGCGATCAGATTTGCTTCCTTGTTTGTGAACATCGGTCTCTTCACTCGGCTTGTCCCACCACCATCTGTTTCCCCACCTGCTGCCAGGCACTTTTCTTTTGATTTAAATGATACCATTCATTCAGAGTTATGGTCAAATCTTTCTTTATGATTGTCACTGAAACAAAAATGTCAGTCACATATGCTCGTTGGTTGGTTTGTGTTCCATCTCTTGTCTTCTGTTTTTGAAACGTCATCTTTGATTTAGCTATTCTTCCAAGTAAGCGTATGAAAAAAAATCAATTGTATGCTGCGTATGCTTGCTTTTCGTCTTTCTTTTTTTTTTTTTTTTTTTTTTTTTTTTTTGCTGTACACGGAGATTTGCCTTAAAAATGATGATAATGCACTATCAAAAGCTGTTGTGGCAAACCAAGTTTCAGACAAATCTGAGTCACATTGACCATTTGGTAGGAACTTCCCATTTAAGATTTTCAGACACTTATCTCCCTATTCCTCTCAGAGGAATTCATACCAAGAAATTCTGGATCTCCATGAAACTTGATCTCCTTTTAGCTATTCGATCTTCACCATTTGTCCATTGATTTCCTGGGGTGACATATGTTTATCTAGCGTGGCGGAGGTCTGAGTGCTCTTGTTGAAAAAGAATACACTGCGGTGAATACAAATCAATGGCGAAAACATGATTTTGTTCGCAAGCAGACGTGGTATCGTGAACTTACTGAACAGGGATTCCTAGGATGGAAAAAAAGAGTTATTAGCACAGTTCAATTTGAATAACCGTAATTTCCGGACTATAAACTCCTCCTTTTGTCACATGCTTTCAACCCTGCAGCTGATTTAATGATGCGGCCTGTTTAAAGATTTCTCCAATGGCCGCCAGGGAGCGCATGAGCAGAAAAGGCAACAGTGAGACGCTGTCATGTGTCACAGTGATAACAACCGGCCATGAGAGGGCGCATTTCACCTGTGTTTTGAGCTGGTCTATAACAGATTTGACCGAGCACACAATTATTTTTATGAAGGCTTTATTCACGACTGAACAGAGAAAATGTACAGCATTCATAAAATAAAAGACTGAGATATGTCAAATTGGACTAACAAATGGAAAAGTATACAACAATAGACAACAGTAGTGGCTTGTGAGCACTTTCCGACATGTTATTGTCACGTTTGGACATCGTTACATCCCTAGAAGTCATTTGTCTGTGTTCACTCCCACATCGGCGCAAACACCCCTTTCTGCCAATCTAAGAAAATACCAAAAGAAAGAAAACTCCACCCATGCGCACGGTTAGACTGCACTTTGCGCCGGACTTGCACTGGGCACGAAAATAGGTTCCTCGGGTTGAAATCAACATTGTACGAGTCGTGTTGCTGATGCTAATGCGAATGTGTCATAAGAGGCGTCTGTACCATTGTATGAACCTCGAAAGTAGTTGAGTTGCTATGGCAATGGCAGAGAGACTCTTCTGTTATTACCTACCATCGTGCCGTCAGAATGATTCTGCTTTTCTTTTGTGACAGAATGACAAGACGTCCTTGCCTATATTTACTGCTCTTGACCACACGCCTCAACTCGGTACGGAATCCTAATAATTTTTGCCTCTTTTTCTCCTTCCTTCAGTTCTTCCACTTCTCTTCTCGTGCCTTCCCTCCTCTGGAGGGCCAGTTCAGTGGGCGTGTTCAGTGGCGAGGAAGCCCGGCAAAGGGGGAAGCCTCCATCGCGCTGATCAATTCAACGCTGAATGATAATGGAACCTACACATGCTCCGTCAGAAACCCTCCGGATGTCCACGGCAACCCAAACTCACACACAGTACTGACTGTCATGCCCAAGAGTAAGCTGCTTCACATCCTTGATTCAAATTATTAGCAAGCAGAGATTAATTTGCGCCTGCTGATGGAGGTATTAATTGTCTCGCATATGTGTCTTTTAATTAACAACATGAACGTGACTGGATTTGCAGGAATGCATTTGAATGCTATCTGTTCTTACTTTAAATGGCTAGACTGGACTTTCGGGCCCAGCAGAGCGATATTTTCTAGCATATACTGTATTTAGTGCAGCTGACCCACCAACAATTCATATATTCCTATTTTTTCCTCCCCAGTACCCAGCGTTCGCTTCTCAGATGTTGCGGTCCTCCTCTTTTTCGTCCTCATCCCTTCCACCATCATTACCCTTATTCTGATTGGTCAGATGCTCTTCACCGAGAGAGAGCGCAGCCAATCCAAGGGCTACAGGTCACCCATAGAGGTCGCAGAGGGGTGAGTAGATTTGTTCGACCAATCACTGAAGTGGGTCCCTTGGGGTTTATTCAGCCTCTGGTTGCTATAGATTTACCTCTGAATTGCTCGTTTTTGCAAAGGCAATGGATTTTATTAAGCTAACTCGTCTGTTCTTTCGGTATAAGCAATATTACAGTATTTGACAACAAACCTCATTGTTGTCTTGTTCCGAACATTCGTTTACCAAAGTGTGCTTTTATTTGGCCTTTACATTGTACTGTTGACTCACTGCTGTCTCTTCTATGTTCATCAGAGAAGAGTACGACAACTACCGAGCGGGGAACCCATTCAAGGCGGCCACATGCTGTGACCTTGCTCTGACGGTACAGTACAGTACATACTCTTCCATCCATTTTCTACCGCTTAACCGGCATCAGGTCACGGTGGCAACAGCTTTAGCAAGGAAGCCCAGACTTCCCACTCCCCCGCCACTTCTTGCAGCTCGTCCTGGGGGATCCCAAGGCATTACCAGCTAGGAGACGTAGTCTCTCCAGTGCGTCCTGGGTCATCCCTGGGACTTCCTGCCTGTGGCACATGGCAGGAGCATCTCACCAGGGAGACGTCCAGGAGACTAATTAGATGCCCGAGTCACCTCATCTGGCTCCTCTCGTCACGGAGGGGAAGCGGCTTGACTTTCACGGCTCCGCCCCTGTGTTCACCCGAGTGTCCAAAACATGTGGCTGCAAATCCAATGATACCACCACAAAGTCAATCATCAAACTTTGGTGTCTTAGTTCCAATTCCACATTTGTTATGTTATATTTTGACCATCGTTTTCATTATGGACAATCAGTGATGAGTGCAGAAGTTCAATAACAAAACACCACTCATGTTCTAGTGTGTATGTGTGTGTGTGGGGAGGGGGGGGGGGGTCTTCACAATCACACCCTTCCAGGTCTCACTGTCATTGCCCATGTGAGCATTGAAGTCACCCTGCAGAACGAGGGAGTCCCAAGAGGGAGCGCTCTACAGCAGCACACCTTCCAAAGACTCCAAAAAGAGTGGAGCTAGTGTTTGGTGCATAGACACAAACAACAGTCAGGAAGACGCAGGGAAGCCACCCTCTCGTCCACTGACGTGAACCCCAATGTACAGGCACTTAGCTCCCGACTGTGTCAAGTCGGAACTTCTCTGCCTCACACACCAGCTCGGGCTCCTTCCTTGCCAGAGGTCTGACATTCCATGTCCCTCGAGCTAGCTTCTGCAGCCGAGGATCATTCCGCACAGTTCACTTTGCACCCGACCCCTTTGGCCCCTCCCATTGGTGGTGAGCCCATGGAAAGCGGGGCCCACATCGCCTCTTCAAGGCTTAGCTTGGCCGGGCCCCATGTGTGCCTGGCTCCAGAAGGGGGGACCCAGTGACCCGCGTCCGGGCAAGGGAAAACGCCACCCAATGGTTTCGTTCATCACCAGAGTTGACGAGCTGTGCTTTGTCTGGTCCCTCACCTAGGATCTTTTTGCCACAGGTGACCCTACCCTAAATAATAATATGTCTTCTTCTTGTAAGCTCATCTGCCATGTCTTCTCGTTGTCCAGGACTCTGAGAGTGAGTTTGACTACAGCCACATGAAGCAGAACACGCCTGCTCCTGAAGGTTATGCTGAGTCTCAGTTCTAGAGTTCCCCGGCTTGCTCACTTATAGATGTTAAGACCTGCAGGTGCCTTTCACAGGGTTTTTGCACTGAATGAAAATCAATGGGGCATTCACGTACGTCTCAATTTCTATTCTGGTCACGTTGGTATTGTAGGTGCACATGATGTTCTGAAGGAGATGTATTTTGTCTTAATTTATTGCCTGTATCATAGCTGCTGATGTCTTATTGAGTTGTCACTTTTGTGTCCAATCATGTATCATTATTTGGTGACAAAATAAATACTTTTTTTGGAATGTCACTTCAAATTATTACAACTGTACATAATTTGTATATATAAAATGTCACTTTAATTTTGAGATTTTTATTTTTATTTTGGGGGAGATGCAAATGACTTTTTATTTTCGAAACTTTTGCTATTGTACGTGTTTAATGAACACACGAGTTTCATTTAATGAAGAAACAATCCTGAATTTTGAGTCAGATGCCCTTCCAGGATAAGATAATTAAGACAATTTATGCCTAGTCAGTCAGTTGGTAAAGCTAATAGCATACAGCTGCAGTTTCTTCTTCTTTCGGTTTGTTCTGTTGAACTATTCATTAGTGATGGGTCCATAAGGCCTCATGAGGCATGTCGACACACTGACACACTGTGTTGATACTGTGTCGCTGACCACTGCCACCTGCTGGACCTTCAAAATCCCTGCAGCCAACCCACTTGACAGACTGAACTGACTGATTTGATGATGAAGTGTATACAATATCATTCACATCCATGCATTCATATTGTATCATTCAAGGTTAAGATTGCACGATTGTCTGTGTCTCATGTGTTGTCTTGTATTATTTTGTCGTTTTTTTTGTTAACTTTTCTTTTGATAGTGGCGCGGACACCCGCAGCGGCTCCTCTTGTTTTATGTTGAGAGGGAAGAAATTTCGTTGTATCTATACAATGACAATATAGGCGATTCTGATTCTGATTCAATGTGTTTCAATAATGTGAAAAAATCATGTGAGAAGATGCTTGTGGGATTTGTCTTCACAAATTTTTATTTAGAAAAATAAGATGCTCCAGTGTTTTAAATTTCAGTCTGTTGCGTTTCTTGCATGCTATTTCCCCTGCAGTAGAGAACACACACACAATGGAATAAGACATGTCAAAAATCCGAGAGGCACTTGGTGAAACAAGGAGCTTTGAATAAATACCTTATTCTCCAAAAGGAGATCAAAATGGCTCTACACGGCGGACAATTTGCGTTTGTCCTGAAGCTGCTCCATAATATGCACGTACTGCAGCAACGTCACTCGAGTGAAGCATGTCTAAGCAGTCCATAGCTTTTTTTTTTCGGTTAAAAACGCCTTATTATATATGGTCGTTTTTTTCGGCTAAAAACGCCTTACATGGTCATTTTTTTCGGCTAAAAACGCCTGACTATACATGGTCGCTTTTTTCGGCTCAAAAATTTTTTTCGGCAAAAAACGCCGTACTGTACATCAAAGTTTTTTCGGCTAAAACGCTTTACTATACATGGTCGTATGACAATATAGGCGATTCTGATTCTGATTCAATGTGTTTCAATAATGTGAAAATCATGTGAATGAGGATGCTTGTGGGATTTGTCTTCACAAATTTTTATTTAGAAAAATAAGATGCTGCAGTGTTTTAAATTTCAGTCTGTTGCGTTTCTTGCATGCTATTTCCCCTGCTGTGGAGAACACACACACAATGAAATAAGACACGTCAAAAATCTGAGAGGCACTTGGTGAGACAAGGAGAAACAAGGAGCTTTGAATAAATACCTTATTCTCCAAAAGGAGATTTCGGCTAAAAACGCCTTCCTATACATGCTCGTTTTTTTCTGCTAAAAACGCCTTACTATACATGGTCGTTTTTTTCAGCAAAAAACGCCTAACAATACATGGTCGTTTTTTTCCGCCAAAAACGCCTAACAATACATGGTCGTTTTTTTTGGTAAAAAACGCCTTACTATATGTGGTAATTTTTTTGGTAAAAAACGTCTTACTATACAAGGTCGTTTTTTTGGCTAAAAACGCCTTACTATACATGGTGGTTTTTTTCGGCTAAAAACGCCTTCGTATATATACATGGTCGTTTTTTGGGGCTAAAGGCGCCTTACTATACATGGTCGTGTTTTTCGGCTAAAAACGCCTTCGTATATATACATGGTCGTTTTTTGGGGCTAAAGGCGCCTTACTATACATGGTCGTGTTTTTCGGCTAAAAACGCCTTCGTATATATACATGGTCGTTTTTTGGGGCTAAAGGCGCCTTACTATACATGGTCGTGTTTTTCGGCTAAAAACGCCTTCGTATATATACATGGTCGTTTTTTGGGGCTAAAGGCGCCTTACTATACATGGTCGTGTTTTTCGGCTAAAAACGCCTTCGTATATATACATGGTCGTTTTTTGGGGCTAAAGGCGCCTTACTATACATGGTCGTGTTTTTCGGCTAAAAACGCCTTCGTATATATACATGGTCGTTTTTTGGGGCTAAAGGCGCCTTACTATACATGGTCGTGTTTTTCGGCTAAAAACGCCTTCGTATATATACATGGTCGTTTTTTGGGGCTAAAGGCGCCTTACTATACATGGTCGTGTTTTTCGGCTAAAAACGCCTTCGTATATATACATGGTCGTTTTTTGGGGCTAAAGGCGCCTTACTATACATGGTCGTGTTTTTCGGCTAAAAACGCCTTCGTATATATACATGGTCGTTTTTTGGGGCTAAAGGCGCCTTACTATACATGGTCGTGTTTTTCGGCTAAAAACGCCTTCGTATATATACATGGTCGTTTTTTGGGGCTAAAGGCGCCTTACTATACATGGTCGTGTTTTTCGGCTAAAAACGCCTTCGTATATATACATGGTCGTTTTTTGGGGCTAAAGGCGCCTTACTATACATGGTCGTGTTTTTCGGCTAAAAACGCCTTCGTATATATACATGGTCGTTTTTTGGGGCTAAAGGCGCCTTACTATACATGGTCGTGTTTTTCGGCTAAAAACGCCTTCGTATATATACATGGTCGTTTTTTGGGGCTAAAGGCGCCTTACTATACATGGTCGTGTTTTTCGGCTAAAAACGCCTTCGTATATATACATGGTCGTTTTTTGGGGCTAAAGGCGCCTTACTATACATGGTCGTGTTTTTCGGCTAAAAACGCCTTCGTATATATACATGGTCGTTTTTTGGGGCTAAAGGCGCCTTACTATACATGGTCGTGTTTTTCGGCTAAAAACGCCTTCGTATATATACATGGTCGTTTTTTGGGGCTAAAGGCGCCTTACTATACATGGTCGTGTTTTTCGGCTAAAAACGCCTTCGTATATATACATGGTCGTTTTTTGGGGCTAAAGGCGCCTTACTATACATGGTCGTGTTTTTCGGCTAAAAACGCCTTCGTATATATACATGGTCGTTTTTTGGGGCTAAAGGCGCCTTACTATACATGGTCGTGTTTTTCGGCTAAAAACGCCTTCGTATATATACATGGTCGTTTTTTGGGGCTAAAGGCGCCTTACTATACATGGTCGTGTTTTTCGGCTAAAAACGCCTTCGTATATATACATGGTCGTTTTTTGGGGCTAAAGGCGCCTTACTATACATGGTCGTGTTTTTCGGCTAAAAACGCCTTCGTATATATACATGGTCGTTTTTTGGGGCTAAAGGCGCCTTACTATACATGGTCGTGTTTTTCGGCTAAAAACGCCTTCGTATATATACATGGTCGTTTTTTGGGGCTAAAGGCGCCTTACTATACATGGTCGTGTTTTTCGGCTAAAAACGCCTTCGTATATATACATGGTCGTTTTTTGGGGCTAAAGGCGCCTTACTATACATGGTCGTGTTTTTCGGCTAAAAACGCCTTCGTATATATACATGGTCGTTTTTTGGGGCTAAAGGCGCCTTACTATACATGGTCGTGTTTTTCGGCTAAAAACGCCTTCGTATATATACATGGTCGTTTTTTGGGGCTAAAGGCGCCTTACTATACATGGTCGTGTTTTTCGGCTAAAAACGCCTTCGTATATATACATGGTCGTTTTTTGGGGCTAAAGGCGCCTTACTATACATGGTCGTGTTTTTCGGCTAAAAACGCCTTCGTATATATACATGGTCGTTTTTTGGGGCTAAAGGCGCCTTACTATACATGGTCGTGTTTTTCGGCTAAAAACGCCTTCGTATATATACATGGTCGTTTTTTGGGGCTAAAGGCGCCTTACTATACATGGTCGTGTTTTTCGGCTAAAAACGCCTTCGTATATATACATGGTCGTTTTTTTCGGCAAAAAACGCCTTCCTACACATGGTCGTTTTTTCCAGCTAAAAACACCTTACTATATATGGTCGTTTTTTCGGCTAAAAACGCCTTACTTTACATGCTTGTTTTTTTGGGCTAAAAAATGCCTTACTATACATGCTTGTTTTTTTTGGCTAAAAAATGCCTTACTATATATACATGGTCGTTTTTTCGGTTGAAAACGCCTTACTACACATGGTCGTTTTTTCAGCTAAAAACGGCTTACGATCCATGGTCGTTTTTTTCGGGTGAAAACGCCTTACTATACATGGTCGTTTTTTTCGGCTAAAAACGCCTTCGTATATATACATGGTCGTTTTTTGGGGGCTAAAAACGCCTTACTTTTCAAGATCGTTTTTTTGGGCGAAAAACGCCTTCGAACACAAGAAGGCCCTTACATCAATGGTTGTTAAAAAAAGCTTGACATGGAAACCTCCCCAGATAAAGGCCGAGACCTGGATTCGAAACCTGCACCTCTGCGCTGTTCAGTTGACGCACGAACCAGTCGACCTGGACCGAAAGCTGGCGTACATACCTCGACACTACCAGTGACTGTGAATTGCACTGTACTATTGGCGTATTTGACATGCAATATAGAGGGTTTGCAGGAAAAAGTTACTTCGTGTTTGGTGTTATATTTTCACACATCACTGAGCGGAGTTTGAACCGGGGTTGCCTGGACCGAACACCAGCATGCGTACTTCTACACCACCAGTGATTGTGACTTGAGCTGCACTGTAGGCGTATTTGACATGCAATATGGAGGGTTTGCAGGAAAAAGTTACTTCGTGTTGTATTTTCACACATCACTGAAGAGGGTTTGAACCCGCATTGCCTGGAGCAAAAGCCAGCGCGTGTACCTCTACACTACGACACATGGTCATTTCAGTTAGGCTAAAAACGCCTTACTATACATGGTCGTTTTTTCAGCTAAAAACGCCTTCCTATACATGGTCGTTTTTTCGGCAAAAAACGCCTTACTATACATGGTCGTTTTTTCAGCTAAAAACGCCTTCCTATACATGGTCGTTTTTTCGGCAAAAAACGCCTTACTATACATGGTCGTTTTTTCAGCTAAAAACGCCTTCCTATACATGGTCGTTTTTTCGGCAAAAAACGCCTTACTATACATGGTCGTTTTTTCAGCTAAAAACGCCTTCCTATACATGGTCGTTTTTTCGGCAAAAAACGCCTTACTATACATGGTCGTTTTTTCAGCTAAAAACGCCTTCCTATACATGGTCGTTTTTTCGGCAAAAAACGCCTTACTATACATGGTCGTTTTTTCAGCTAAAAACGCCTTCCTATACATGGTCGTTTTTTCGGCAAAAAACGCCTTACTATACATGGTCGTTTTTTCAGCTAAAAACGCCTTCCTATACATGGTCGTTTTTTCGGCAAAAAACGCCTTACTATACATGGTCGTTTTTTTCAGCTAAAAACGCCTTATTATATATGGTCGTTTTTTTCGACTAAAAACGCCTTACTATATATACATGGTCGTTTTTTTCGGTTGAAAACGTCTTCCTATACATGGTCGTTTTTTTCGGGTTAAAACGCCTTACTATACACGGTCGTTTTTTTTGGTTAAAAACGCCTTACTATACATGGTCGATTTTTCGGTAAAAGGGTGTGGCTTCTTTCGGCAGGCGGCATCGTGTCGCCAGATGCACTTCCTTATAAACACTGTGTGGTGGGCTTTTGCTGCGTCGACGCCCCTGGACTGAGTCGGCGCAGCCTGGACTGCGTCGACGCACTTCATGTGCTGATCACGTGATCTCATGAAGCAGCACACGCACCGACACGTGGATTACTCTGTGAGCCCGATGCATGCGTCGACGCATCGGTGTCACTGGACCCATCACTACTCTTCATGAATGGAAACTCTTTCGATATTCATGAATGCTCTTAAGGATTCCTTGAAAAACTCTCAAGGACAGGCTGGAGTTGTACTGATGTGAGTGATAAAAACACCTCATAAAACTGTAGAGAAAAAAATGCAATGAGCCCTCATTCTGTCTCATTTATTTTCACTTTCTTATTCAGCTTATTTTCAAACCCCTAGCGTTTAATCATTCAAACACTGCCGTGCTGTAATAATTATCAATCCTACTTCATCTAAACCACCATGGCAACAGCTTACTCATGCCAGGCAGAAACAATAGTTTGTATCATAATTGAATAAAGAAATCATTTTAAGGTCTGCACGATTGTGTACGTACTGATTTATCTATTTATTTATATGTGCACTATTTATTCACGTTGAAGTCTGGGCTCAATTTGGTCTGCTTAATTGGGAGGATTGGAGCCCATCCAAGATGGCTTCGAGTGAGAGGTGCATCCCAGACTGTCAATCACAGAGCTCATACGCTCTCAAAATCACAATGGTGGATAATTTTGAGTCTTTCAGGAACGGGACATTCGTCTTTTTTTTTTTTTTTTGGGAATCAGAAATAAAATATGAAGCATTAGTGAGATCTCTGATTGCCCACAAACTATATACTGTAACATTCATCCAGTATAATAAATTGTGTCCATGTAATATATTAAGTCAGGGCAACGTCAAAAAGAAGCACACCCGTTATGCAATATTTCATCGGATTCAAATTTTAATGGACCTTATCCCTCTGTAAGTGCTTTGTTTGTGCCTATCCTAGTTATGTAAACTCCAGTGTCTTATTAATAAACATGTGTTCCATCCTAACAGTCTCAGAGACATGACACACACATTGCTGCAATAATTTACAACTCTTGTGGAAAAAGTAGGGCGAAAAATGAGAAAGCGCACATAATATTCTGTTCGCAAATGATGCAAAGAAGCTTTTGTGGGTAAAAATAGAATGGAAAATAGCATTATATTGTGAGAAGTTGGTGTTGCACTTCAATTTGTTGAATAATAAAGGGAATGATATGCTCTGTGAGATTTCTTCTCAAATGAACTCGAGATGGGCTTGATCTGAAGTGTTTTCCTTTTTGCTGATGTCTCAGAAACTTCAGAAAAATTTGAAGTTGACCTGAAAAATAGTGTTTAGATGATATCTTGAGATACTGAACAGAGAACCTAATTTTCCTGACATTTATCTTAAATCTTGAGATTTAGGGTCAATGCGATTGACCCTTACTAACTGAGAGGCAGCCGAAACAATTACCCAGATCACCCACAAAAATACAAGGAGAGCAGGTGTCTGCATGAGGAGTCTATCTTGGGAATGACAAAACTGAAGACGTGGCGGAAAGTGAACAGTGTGTAAGGATTTAAAGAAGGGGAACTGCCACCGTTTCCACGTGGGCCGATGTGTACCTATAGGCCAGTGGTTCTTAACCTGGGTTCGATCGAACCCTTGGGGTTCGGTGAATCAGTCTCAGGGGTTCGATAGAGCCTCTGCCATGGAGGTTAAGACAACAACATGTCAATTAGTTATGAGGCCAGTTGAGGTGCGCCGCCTCACATGATCTGTGCAGTCTGGCTGGATGCTTGGTAGTTCCTGGTGATGTCACAGCAAATCATTGCTTTTCACCTTGACTTTATTAAATGTACATTAGAATACACAAAGTCTTAAATATCCGTTAAACAAGTCTTAAAAAAATGAGTGCTGGGAAAGATGACATAATACACATTACGATGATGTAGAAGAGCAATGTGATCGTGCCAGACTTGTGTGAGTGTTCGCAACAAGCGGGAAGGCAATGGCTCAGGGGTGTGGGTCAATACTTTCCCCTCAATGACGTGCATCTGAAATAATCCCGTAAAAGAGAAGACAAATGGCACAACTTGCTCTTAACCTCCCTCTCTGTCCATGCCTCACTCCCTATTTTGTGTCCGGAGCGTCTGCTGCAACTCAAGAGTATCGGCGCGGGGGTGGGGACTCTTGTGGCACTACACTGTGCGTCTGTGCTGTTATGAAAGACAAACACAAGAATGGGCGTTTGCCTACCTCAAGATTCGGTGATGATTACAAATATAATTGTTGGGAGAAATGAATGCACATGAAATAAGACTCATATGTGAAATGTGAGCAAGGGGGGAGTGATAGTGGAAGGAGGAGGGATAAGTGTGCCACACTCGGCCCTTTTGCATCCTTCCCCTACCTTCATCTCTCTCTCTCTCTTTCTCTCTCTCTCTCTCACACACACACACACACCACCCACACACACACCCTCGCCCACACACACACACACACACACACACACACACACACACACACAAACTCACTCCTCCTCCTCTGCTCTCCAAGTCTATCTGCTAGTGTTTCCATGAGAACAGCGCACTGGGCATGGGGGGTGGGTTGGTGGGATGATGGTGAGGGTGACGTGTCCTGAGAGTGCTGTGTGCGTATGCATGCTTGCATCTATGCAGGCGTGATCATCCCCGCTCACTTTTACATTTCTCTACTGGCAAGGGCAGCTGATGGCGTTTCCAGAAAACATGTTTTCGGTATTGCTTCGTTAACACTAATCTGAGTGAACAGAGTGCGTTGTACACAGTCGGGGAGGTAGCCTAAGAGGAAGAAAAGGCACGATGCATTTGCAAGGGCATCTCATTAAGGGAAAAAAAAAACTTACTGTGTGGAAAAAGTGGAGGAGTGTCATAGTTGTGAAAGAATAACTTAATACAAAATAAAAAACATTCAAATATCATTTGAGAAAAATACTGGGTTGTCTTTTGGCCTTTATATTGTGAGTTGGGTGAGTGTTTCTGCTGCAGGTTGCCTGAAAGGGGAGGAGGTGAAGGTAAGATGTAAAAAAAAAAAATTGGAGTGCTGATCTAAAATAGGTGGTGGAGGATCATCTTTATGAGTCAGAAAAGGGGAATATGGAAGTGGGGGATCGTGTGAGGGAAGGACAGAGGGATGGAAGGGGCGAGGCAAAGGGTGGGGTTTTAAAGGGTGGGCTTGTAGTCATTGTCAGGCAAAGGGAGGGGGGGGGTGAAGCAAGAAAGAGAGAGCGAGAGAGAGGTGCAACCAGGCAGACTGACTGAAGAGAGCGTGTATGTGCAGAGTGGTAAGAGTAAATGCAGTGGGCAGCATAGCTGTTGATACAGCCAGAGAGAGAGAAAGTGTGTGTGAGTGTGTGTGTGTGTGAGTGTGAGTGTGTGTGTGTGTGTGTGTGCACGAAAGTGAGAGAGTATTTGCACGCAAGGGAGGGAGGGGGGAGAGAGAGAGAGAGAGAGAGAGAGAAAGAGAGAGAGAGAGAGAGAGAGAGAGAGAGAGAGAGAGAGAGAGAGAGAGAGAGAGAGAGAGAGAGGGAGCGGAGAGAGAGAAGAAGAGAAAAGAAGGAAAAGGGAAAGAAAAAAGCCGAGAAGAAAAAGGGAGGATACTACGGTAACAACTATGCTGTGCTGCATAAGAAGAACCAAACCGGTAAAGTGCTCCGATTTGCTTTATCCATTTCCATTTTTCCACTCTATCATGTGACAAAATGCTGCATCTCAACTTTGAACTTTGAGAGTGTTCCTTTGCTGTCAGTCAGAGGTTATAGGAGAGAATAATTTTGAATGACTTGGACTTGGTGGCTCAGTTTAGTTTCTCGACAGAGAGCTCAGACACGCCTTGTGGATGCAATTATCCTCCGTGCATGGACGTTGCCACGATGCCTCTGAGACCACCAAATGTATTTGCAGTTTAAGACTGTCATTTGATTCGGAGCGGCATCCCCTCCTATTGATCATGCACTTGTTCAAAGTGAAAGAATATCAAGATACACTTGATAGCTTCTCTATTGTCAAAGAGCTTCATTGTTCATATTCATGGAGGCAAACTTTAGCACGTTTCGAACTGACCCGTTGACAGGACGAATACATTCGCCTCGAGAATGGGTGACACCCCAAAAAGTACATTTCCACAGTGAGGAGGAGGAAAAAAAAAAAAAAACAGGGTGGGGTGCATAGTGAGTGAGCAGCACCATCATGTCAGTGGCCTCAGGGGATTACAATGGGAATAAATGACTCTAAATAGATTATCATAGCCCTCCAGCTCGATGAGTGGACGCTGCCAATGGAGGGTACAATGAAGTGTGCACTTATTTAAAGGGTGTGAAAGGGTGGTGTTGGATAGCTAGCTGAGAATTAAAAAAAAAAAAAGGCAGACAAGGTGCTGCATGGAAATGGGTGGATCCAAATAGTGGAAGAGAAAGAAGAGGTGCTCATCATTGCATGAGCCACCATGGGGACATTTTCTGTTTTGAGTGACAAGAATCATTTTCCCCTCCGACATGGTTAATCGAACGTGAATGTGATTTTATCGGAGTCATGACATGCTAGATTTCGATGGCTTCATTAATTTGGGGATGAGTCACACTGACGACGGCGGGCAGAAGACGGGAATGAAGTAAAGCATGACAGCTGAAAGAAGCATAGAAGGAAGGCAGCTAGAATGAAAAGAAACAGTAGCCAGAGTACGAACATTGTCAGCGTACTGTCGATGCGTTGAAAGATGATCGCGAGGTTTGGGGAAAAAAAAAAAAAGAGGTGCAGGTAAAACAGCAATTTAAAAATGAGACTTAATGTATGGGAGCTGAAGTGGGTGCAGGACGGCAGAAAGGAAATGAACATTGGAACGAGGTGGGGGAGAAGGAGGGACGGAAACATGGAGGGGAAGAAAGCCGGCATGCTGCACACTGCAGCCATGTGGTGGGTGAGGCGCAGGCTTTTTTGCACACTGAAGGCTGCTTCGAGCATGAAGGGCCACTACCGGGATGAACATCCATTTTAGGCTCGTCTTCCTTACACCTGCTTTGATGGACGGACTGAAAAAGGTTCGTCTTTTCCTGCTGAACAATGAATGTTGCGATGGCTGCTGCTATCGTGAAGCTTGATGGGCTAAGGGAGTGGCTGTGAACTCCAGGTTGATCTTTTGTCTTTGAACACGATTCAAACTGAGCGTCATCCAGAGAGCCGCCTTCAGTTTTTTGGGTGGAAAAAGTAGAATTAGGGTCTCTTTGCGGCCGAGATCCCACATTTCATTCCAACGAAAAGCGGACTCCGTGAAGAAGCCGAACCTGAATCAAATTCTACCTCATCGTTTCTCCTCAGCGCCGCCCCACCATCATTTTTAGAGTTAATCCTCATATCAATACCACACCTGCCTGTCATGTCTGCCTCCACTTTCAAATCCTCCCACTCCACCCTCAAAATCAAGACCCGCCCACGAATAAGGATTCTTATCTCTGCTTAAACTTCGATTTAGCTGTAGCATGAGCCATCGCCCATATGGCCTGTTCTTCCATTCTCCTGTGGCCACCCCATCATGTCTGGCCACCCCCCCACCCCCCCAGCTCGTCTCCTCCCCCACCTGCAGCTCTCCTCAAGCCCTCGCTCCCTTGCCAGATCAGTGGCGATTGCAGAGCCTTTGTTCAGACAACGAGTCGGCGTAATTGAATTAAAGGCTGCTCCAGAGGATGAAATGACACTGGCATGTGGTCGCGTATTATTTGTCGTGTAAATAAACTAAGCCGTATATCCTGTAAAATGACTCGCCGATTGATGGCCTAAAAGGACGGTTGGATGCGGCGATGCCGACCGGGAGCTGTGGCCAATTGCCACCTGAGCCGTTGTAGACTCATCTGCAGGAGATAGTTGGCTACAAGGGTGTGGTGCGATGCTGAGTCTGCCTGGCTGAGCGAGACAGGGAGAGGAGAGAGAGAGAGGGAGAAAGCGAGACAGCGAGAGAGAGAGAGAGAGAGAGAGAGAGAGAGAGAGAGAGAGAGAGAGAGAGAGAGAGAGAGAGAGAGAGAGAGAGAGAGAGAGAGAGTGGAAGCTGCCATGGGAAGAAACAAAGTGAAGACAGCACAGAGAGCATGGCACAGATGTTCAGCAGTGCCGCTTGGTGTCTGGATCTTTTCTCCATCGGTAGCTAAAATCATCCTGGCACTTTGATCCTATATCCAATTCATTTTTTTTCACATAACACGACAGGTTTAACACGCTGCCGAAATATCCAATAATAAGGCAAAAACAACCAGGGAGTCAAATTATTTTCTGTGAGCGGTCCACTGCATTGGACCGAGGCAACCACCTCACGTGTTCATTTTTGTGACAAATGGTTCCATGGCACATCAACCATCACTCAGCGTAACACTCAACTGTCCCATCCTTTCCTCCCCCTTCCTGAAACAAGTCCCCAACGAGACACTGAGGTGGTGAATTGCGGCTGTGTCACTATTGGGGGAAGGGATGTCCGTGTGTGTGTGTGTGTGTGTGTGTGTGTGTGTGTGTCCGTGTGTGTGTGTGTGGTTCCAGAGCTATAGCCAAAGACTCTGGGTGTGGTTCTCACGACAACTGCTTCCCACCCAAAGGCAGAGGCAGACCGAGAATGCAACAGACTGCAGATGTCTTGGACACATTCAGTGGTCAGATGATGTGTCGAACACGCCTGTGCTTTAAGCATCTTATTATCTTCCAACATTGTGCCGCTTCTATGCAAATTGTGTAATTGTGATGAAAATCGATTCATATTGAAAACGTTGCGGTTAAGACAGCTAGTGAACATTGAGCATCTTTGGAGTCCCCCCCCCGCCCCCCCCCAAAAAAAAACGAGAGGTAAATTTGACAAATTCCTCAGCTTGCATCTTAATCATCGGCGTGAAATGGTGGTCTCGTGTGAACTGATGGGAGTGGTCTGCGTGTTCCCGTGGGCAGCGCAGCTGGATTTTTGAATGAAAATGTGTGCCGCGCAGATACCGAGGGAAATTGCGCCTGCAGGCTACGTGACCGGGGTTCAATTAACAGTCACAAGAAGCATGTTTGCAGTGAGAGTGTTTCGAGGTGGGATTTAATAAATGTGAGACACTGACTACCGGTACTTTTTTTCTTAAACAGGAAATAAAGGTTTGTAGTTACATTTTTGAAGTCCCTCGGTTAACCATCAGAGGTTTGATCAATTATCCCTGCAGTGACTCCTAAAACTCCATAGAAAGTCGAAGTTTCAAGAAGTCAAGCATTTTGGAACGGACACAGAGAAATCGGGATCAATAATGCAAACGATGATACCCACAAATGCGGTCAAACCAGGATGATGATCTAGCCTTCATCCTCATAAACTCATATGAGATCACTCCTGGCACGTTATTACATTTGCACTCACACACCCTAATCTCTAAAGTAGCTGACAACCCCCTCCGATCCAATAATGATGTCATCCCACCATATTCCCAGACACCCTCGTCCGTTCCTGTCTCCTTCTCTCCCTCTATGATTCATTGAATGCAGCCAGTAAGTAATTCTATTTAGAGTTAAGTGCTTGGGTCAAATTTTGGCAATTGCGAGCACCAATGAGATCAGTCGTGATAAAAGGCCCAATAAGTCATCAGGGACCTCGCATATTACACGCAGGATATGCCGGTGGTGAGCAGTTGTACTCCATCTAATCACAAAGTCACGTACGACCACAACCGTGAACGTTGCGTTGTATTTTTAATGGAATGAAGCGAAATTGATCGAGATCGTATGTATTAAGAAGTAAATGTTCTGAGGCGAGATTTAAACCCTTGAGCCCAAACGCGCATATCGTTTGCACCTTGTTCATCCTGCAATACCGACCCTGAAGATGAAAATAAGAACTCCCACCACCCCTTGACCCCGCACCTCCCCCTTTTCACCCCCCCCACCCCACCATGTTGCTGCACTTTGACACTTCCTCGTACAAGACCCCTACTTAGCCAGCCGATTGCAGCCCCTGATTTATGAGCTCCCGTTGGCCGGCAAGAGGTCAAGCACACTGCCGATCAGGAAAGTCTTTCATTGCACCAACCAGCAGACAGCGCCGTGATGAGTTAGCACACCGGTTGCCGTGGTAACGTTTGATTGTTGTAAGGGACATGGTAGTGAATGCTGAAGAGATTGAAGCAGGCGGCTGGTTTCCTAGCAGCCAGTTGAGTCACAGAAAAGATGATTTCAGAAAGCTTGACACTTCTTTTTTTTTTAGGTTTGTCATTTCCAGATTTTTTTTATGATTCATAATGCGCTGGATAGCACATGAAAATGTAAAATCAGCTTTTTACTCCTTGCAAATCGGAAATCAATAAAAACAATCAACCGCAAAAAAAAAAAATTGATTCTGCTTTTTTATCGTTTGGCCTTACTTATGTTACGCCGCTTGCATGCACAATTTACATTTGCTTGATGTTGCTTATTCACAGTTTTTCATTGTGTAAAATTAGATGCTTTTGATTGAGTCAAAGTATATTTTACCGATATTTGTTTTGCTTATTTTTTTGGGAATGTATTGTAACATTTTGTTTTCATTTTCAGTGCTCATCATTCTTTCCTTTATTTGATTTGATTCCTTTTCATTAGATGATTAAATGACTCATAACACAACCCACTATTTGATGGACAGCTTTGGATCCAGTAACCAAAGGTAATATAACGGTGCCCTTTTGAAAAATCCTTGTCCTATTTTCCGAACCATGGTCCTCATCTCGTCTTACACTTGCATTTTTATCCTAGTCCCAGAACGTTGACCCAACCTGTCCAGTACTTTCTGCTTACCAATTTTCAAATGTACTAACACCTGTCCGTTTTCATTTTCAATTTACTTCTAACCTTTTGTCTCCTCTGAACTTTCAACTAAATCCATTATTTACCTGTCGGGTAAATAATAAGGTATTGCAGCATGACAGCTTGAGATAATCATTCTCAAGCATTATACTCCACCCCTGTATTAGAATACGCAATATTTTCACATTCATGCCGGTCACCGTATATTTTTGTTAGTTTATTCTAATGTAACTCCTTTCCTGGCAACTAGGTGGAGAAAAATGAGGACGTGGACCAGAAGATTGAGCAGGATGGAACCGTCAACAAACCCGAAGACAAGGCTCATAAGGCTGCGACCAAAATACAGGCCAGCTTCCGTGGACACATAACTCGGAAAAAGATGAAAGATGGAGAGGAAGAGAAGGATGGAGACAATCCTGCTGCTGCGGAAGAAGCGACAGAGGGCGGCGAGGAGGTGAAGAAAGCTGAAGGATCCCCAGCCGAGGAGGGCGACGCCGCAGAAGCGAAGGGGAACAAGGAAGAGGAAAGCAGCCAAGCCAAAAGCCCCGTGGCAGAAAAGCCTGCTAACTCACCAGCAGCCGCTGCTCCCTCTCCTGCAGGAGCAGCAACGTCTCCTGCGGAGGCAGCACCTGCCGCTGTCACTCCCGCGGCATCCACCGAGACCCCCAAAGAGGAGCCAAAGGCCGAGGAGAAAGCTGAAGAGAAGCCCAAAGATGCGGAGGCCCCAGCTGCTGGGGTCAAGAGTCCCACCGCGTCCGCAGCTGAGGAAAAGGTGGAGGAGGGTGAGGAGAAAAAGGAAGAGGCCAGACAAGCCGATGTGCCTGCTGCCGTCAGCCCGGCAGCCGAGAAGGGGGAGCTTGACCAAACGGAAGATAAAGGTATGGATTTTTGTCGGAAATGTTCATGTTTCTCACCAATAAAAATACAGCTATTTGACCATTCACACCCACAAGCACACCGTCACTGAGTGGCAACCGAGCCCACGCTGCCTGCACACAAGTCCGGCGAGTGTACTACTATACCATCAGCGACCTCTCAGAACTAACTGAATTAAAATAAATACATAAATAAATACAAGTCAAAATGAAATCCAAAACTAAATGTAACAAAACAAAAAAAAAATCCAAAACTATTATGATCCTGTTGATTACACTTTCACCTGGACTTGTTACTAAGCAGGCTTGTAGGACTCAATCACAATAAAAACAAACAAAAAAAATCCATTTACGTTACCATCTGAACCCACAACGTTGCTTGAACAATTTTGTGGAATTACCTCAAAAATTCCAAAAATCACGACAACTTATTAACCATGAAAGACACTTTTGGAAGAAAGAGAACTAGTACTTCAAAATGTATTTCCGAGCTGCTATTTGTGGTCCAAGGACTCTCCTGTCTGGGCCAGACAGGTACAGTACAGTTAATGGTGCATGCTCGGTCTGGAGTAGGCGGGGGCGTGAGACACACACACCCACATCCACAAACGCGCACCAACTGGAGCGCTACACTGAATCTAGGTCACCAAGCAGCACTGTCTCTGCGTTGTCATAGTTACCACCTCGACGGGATCGCTGGCCTGCGTAGAGCAGAGTACGGATAACAGGTGTTCTGATTCAGATGAATGATTAATGATCCTTACCGGTCACGATCCACACCGGGGATGTCTGTCACACACTAGGAATTGTTGGCCGCCCATCTGCTTGATTTCCAAAACTTAAGTCCCAGGTACGCGCATAAAGACAGGGCTGATTTGGAGCCCGATTCACCCTGCCAGGCCCAATTGTCTGTTTCGTTGTAACGTGGAGGGTCTCATTTAAAAACCTGGGACGATATTACAAATCTTTATATGCATTTATAAAAACATATCGCAACTTTTTGCGGGGAGTAATACAAGTACAGTCAAACCTCGGTTTTCGACCGTAATCCGTTCCAGAAGGCTGTTCGAAAACCGATTTGTTCGAAAACCAAAACCACGCTCTTTAAAAAAAAATCTTTATTGAACAAGTCTGCTCACAATGAAAGGCAACACGAGGAAGCTTCACTTCCTCGTGTAAGGAAGCCGAGAGGAGTCAAGTGGCGCATTCAAGTGCGCTCAGTTTGGTCGAGAGCCGATTTTCGGACGTAATCCGAGGCATAAAAAATCGAAATGTTTGGTCGAAAACCGATTTGGTCGAGAACAGAGACGTTCGAAAACCAAGGTTTGACTGAATGTGTTAAACCCTGTGGTTGACTTGTGAGATCTCACCAGATGTCCAAAACTAACCCAAATTCAGAAAGTGGCTCGCAACCCAACGAAAATCTTGACTGCTAGCTCATCTGCAATTACTGGATCTGTTTTTTTTTTTTTGGACTGTTGTCTATTCAGCCCGCTATGGTGACACAGACTGCGCTCACAGGCTAATTATACTCGACCAGTAAGTTCCGCTGTCGGACTCATCATGTCTTGAGTCCTATCCGCATTTAATCATTAATGTAAAAGCACTTAGACATGATCAATCTGCTTTTCGTGGTGCTCCCCCCGCCACAGACTCTGACGGGTACACCCATACCCACGTCCTGTTCCCAGTTTCAAATGCGCTGATGTCACCCTTCTTTCTTCTACTAAAAGAGGCTGAGCTCATTGTGGAGTAAGCTACAGTATGATATCACCGGATCATTTGGCGAGTGGCATAAAGGGTGGGGTGAGATTACAAATTATGGAGTGAGCCCTTAATTTTCCATTTTTCTCTGTCATAGACCGATGAATATGATTTTCACAGCAAGGCAATAACGGGCTCCGCAATGGATCATAATTATAAGGAAGCGTATCAACTTCCTTAGCATGTTTGTGCCAATGGTTTACCCTGACGCCATCGCACAATATCAGATATGACAGGTTGGCATATTCGCGCTGTAAATATTTAAAGGACCCATTAGGAGCGTGCGCCCGGCTTCTTATTTACAGTCCGTATGATATCGCAGACATGAGCGACTTGCGGTTTCCACTCTTGAGCGCTGACGTGTGAGCAACATCAGCTCACACTTGAACTCAGTGCACTTCGAGTACATTCTTTGAAATTGTCTTGAATTAATGGTCCTTGACGCACATTTTTTGATGCTTGCTATCTCTAAGGGCCCGATAAAAGTTTTATAATTATTCTGTGCCCTGATGTGAAAACCGTCTTTTCTCCGACTCATTTTTCGGATTCCTTTTATGCCCCGCTCTGAGTTTCATTTTACACATCTCGTCCCCTCTTTCTCCCAGATGCTGCAGAGGAGTCTAAAGCAGAGGGCGATACCCAAGCAGATGCAGCCGCAGAGGCCACCGAGTCCAAGGACGACTGAGGCAAAGTCTGCCCTCCCAAAAGAAGAATTAGGAAAATGAAGAAAAACAAAAATCTAAAAAGGTTGCTCTTTGGCTTCCCCGTGCAAAGGCAGTCAGTTTCTATTTGTTTGTCATTTTTTGTGTGGCAATGATTTTCTCATGTTGGGGGGAGTTTCCAGCGTGACGTTTTTTGGCTCAAGCTAATATTTTGATGACGTGGTGATGATGTTGTTGTTTGTTGACGATTCTGAAACATGATTGTTATGCTGATGATGAGAAAGAGTTGATTTCTATCATCTTTTGCGATGTAACGTGGAAGGTTTGGCAGATGGTTATAAAACGCCCAACTGGAAAGATGCACATTTAACCCTTTCATGCACCCTGTAACCTGATAACATGAGAAGCTGTCCACTGTAGTAACGGCTGTCCCTGAAAGGGTTAATATGTATAGCAAACAAATTCAACTTTATCTGCTTTGCATTGACCTTTCTTACACACTGGAAGTAAAATCTGTATATTTGCCAGTGCACGCACAAAAAAAAGCTGTTTTTAACATGCAACCCAAGTTTTCATGAGTGTATTGAAAACACCGCAACCAGGAAATACAAGACATTATCATAAGAATGTAGACTTGAATGTGTATCATTTCCAGTTGGAGAGCTGCAGACTACAACCTATAGGACAATGCTATTACTCTCGCTGCGACTCTGCTTGAGTCGTTCAAGCTTGAATAACACCCCTTTGACAAAATCTCTTGACCCTCATTCGCCGAAAAGGACCTGTTGCCACTGAAACGCCATCCTCGTCTCATAAACTTGAGAACTCTGCTTTAGTATTAATACATGAAATCTTATATTGCGCCACCCAAACGTGAGAGAAGTAGCATGAACCATCGAACCAAATGCATGATGGGAACTCTCCCTCTGATAGGAACCTTTTTCGCATTTACCGAAACTTAAGAGGTGTGGCGGCTTCTTTTTGATGTCTTTGGTGTTGTTATGACAGTTTATATGAATTGGGATAATCCTCTTGCACAGACGTGAAGAAAAACACATAAAGAAGATGAACACACAAATGAGCAAAGAAACAACAAAAAAAAACAAACTTTTCCTATATTCCAGTGAGTGCAATGTCCAGTTTCAACCTAACAAAGTTCCAACTTGTGAAGAAGAAAAAAAAAAACCAAACAAATGGTTTCAATGTGTTTTCAAAATAAAGCAAATGTGCCAATTACCATCATTCACTCTGGTGTTTGTTTCAAAAGTTGCTGCGCTTTCCTTTTGTTGTTGTGGACGTGGGATTGGCGGCAGTCCTGTCCCAGCTAGCCCCAGTTGATCACACTTTGCACTTTGTCGATGCATCGCCTCAGCCCAGATGACTGTAAAATTACTTCCTGGGTAATCGTGCCCGTTGTTCTTCGTCTTGCAGATGTGGAGGCACTGGCAAGGGGCTTCCCTTCTGGTTTGACATGGACTACAAAAACCTCATCTATATTCAATCCGGGGTTCGAATTCCCATCAGGCACTTTTATACGCTGTCTCAATTTCTCTATCACGTACTCACAACGGCAAGCAAGATGCACTCGGCAGAAAATGCGGTCCTTCCACTGAATGAATATGCTCCGAAGGTGATTGTACCTCTGTCTTGCAATGCTAGGGCTCTCCTCTGGGAGTTGGGGGAAAAAAGGGTGACAATCAGAGGTGACATCAGTGGGGAGTCAGCTGTACTCCATTTCGAATTGCTCGGATGGAGGTTTTTATGCCAAGGACTCAACAAGAACACTGGAGAATCATCTCTGCCCACTTTGCCCATCAATTAATCTGTAGTATCCGTTGCCCATCCCGCACTGCCCTGGGAGTACCCTCCATGTGTTTGTCTTTCTTCAGGGTATCGCCCACAGTCCTACGGCCAGGCCCAGTAGGCAAATCCCGATTTGGAAGCTGCACTCAATGGTATGCCACAGGTATGCCACCTTTCGACACTCCTTATCAATCCCCATTGTTTCCTTGACAGGAAACCAACGTTTCTATTTCAATAGAATCCATTCATCTAAATCGGGCTCATCGTGTTTGGTGGGATACTCATGCCGCCCTGTCCCGTACTGCACTTCGCAACCAGCAGCTTTCTGACCAACACAAGATTGCAACCCTGACTTCACACCCACATACACACCGTCACTAAGTGGAAACCGGGCCCACACTACCCGCACACCAGCCAGGCGAGAGTACCACTACAACAACAGCGACTCTAGAAAGTGCACAAAACAACGGCCGTTCCTTCACAGTTGGATGTTGTGAAGTGTTCTGCCGCCATCTAGTGGCGGGATGGCTAAACGCTGACTCAAAAGACATTTTGGCAGTAGTGCATCAGTAAGCTAAACACCGACCAAGCAACTAAATCGGTGCACTCTTAAGCATATATAAGTGTAATAAATATATAAGTCCTTTTGTTGACCAGTTTTTCTAGTTATTTTCATGCCATTGTGCTTTGACCAGATTCTGTTTACATCTGCATCGACCCATTCATCTCCCCATTTTACATGCCGCTTATTCTCATAGTCAAGTGCCACCTGGACCCTTTCCCAGCTGACACACTGGACTGTTTCCTAGCCAATGGCAGTTCTACATCAGCTGCTTGTTAAAACAAAAATCACAACAACAAAAACAACAAAGATTGGCTTGACCGAGAGTTTTGAGTCACGAATCGAGAGACTTGAGTCACGAGTCTTGACTCGCGAATCACGAGTCTTGAGTCGCGATCCTTGAGTTGCGAGTCTTGAGTCACAAGTCGCGAGTTTGCGGTCGCGAATCTTGAGTCTTGAACCGCGAGTCTTGAGTCGCGAGTCTTGAGTCGCGAATCTTGAGTCAGGAGTTGTGAATCACGAGTCAAGATGACGCGAGTCTTGAACCGCGAGACTTGAGTTGTGAATTGCGAGTCACGACTCGCGAGTCTGGAGTCGCGAATCTTGAGTTGCGAGTCGTGAATCACGAGTTACAGATCGTGAGTCTTGAACCGCGAGTCTTCAGTCGCGAATCTTGAGTCGCGAATCACGAGTCTAGATGATGTGAGTCTTGCGTCGCGAGTCTTGGTACCTTCTTGCCAACTAACAGAAGAGCATTTACTTGTTCTACCCGTCACAATACAGTACGTCATTGCCATAGATAGATCATCAAAGATCAAGTTGTCATAATAAATAACATTTTTACTACGAAAATTAATCATACTAGTAAACTACTATGCTGCACTCGTAACACGACCAGTAACTTGCAGTTGTCCTACAAGTATGGCAACCTTGTCCACCTAGCGTGCAGAATTATTAAAGAGTATATTAAAGAGCTGTTCTTCTAGTGCACGTGAGTTGTTCTACTCGTAGGTAGAATTGTCTTACTTGTGAGCACTCTTTCTTATACATGGATGGATTTCAGTGATAATGAACACATGCTAAAACGGCTTTCCATACTGACGGTGTCTACGTAGTGATAAAGTGGTTAAGGAGCAAGTTTTTCCTAAGGACAAAAAAAAAAAGATGTCTCTCAGAGAGATTGTAACAATACATATATTCTTTTATTAGCATGTTACATGGCAATAAACACAGGAGTTTCATTTAAGATTCTGCGTGTCTACCCCAAAAAAGTTACACGACATGGCTAGTCACATTCAAATACATTAACATTGATTTTAAATTCTCTTTTGAGAATATAATCTCGTTTAATTTTACTACACAATCTTTATTTATTTATTTTTTAAGAAACTGCAATTACCCTATGCCATAATAAAGTTAAGTAAAATAGACAAAGGTGCGACATTGCTGTTCCTGAATGCTTGATTGAATCTCAAGTACAAATGCCATCGTGAACATGTTTCGGATTGAATTCTTGCACTTTTAGGACTTGCTGATTTCACAACAATTTGTTGTTGAAACATCACGGTGTATATATACACACACACACACACACACACACACACACACAGGACATAAAGAAAGAATCAGATCGGTTGATCACCCTTCAACTTTTGCTCGCCACATGCCCGGTGTCAAGTTCAGCGGTGGTGAGGTGTCGAACTCCAACCTGCTTGGACTGCTCTCTAATCGCAGGGACACAATTGGACATCCATGTTTGAAGGAACATAAAAGATGGATGAACTGATTCTATCGGTCATACGGTCTTCCTGTTCTCAGTGCCATCCGTCCACAAACACGCATGGAAGGTTAATTGAAGACTTGACATTTTTATCTCTATGTGCCCTGTGATTGACGGGCAACCATCTCAGGGTGAACGCTGTCTTGAGTCCACGGTCAGCTGTGGCTCCCAAGCAACCCTGAACAGGATACTTGGCAGAAAATGCACGGGTGGACTGAGATTTCTTTTCAGGAGGTCAATTTGGCGTTTGGGTCAGATAACATCGTCATCATCTTAATAACTTGATGATTTACAAAATAACCTATAGGTGGTAAATTGACATTTCCATGATGAATATTTTCATGGTTTCTGTGGCACAAAAAGAAAGACACCAGTCTTTGCTGAGAATAACCATCAGTGCATAATGAAAGCATACAACCTCTTAGCACATCACATTTGTGAACTATACACACACATGGAAATTGATTTACCAGCCACAACATTACTAGCACTCCTACAGAAACGCAAACAGGACTGCATCAAACATTCAGCCTGTACCGAAAGTAGTAACGTTTAATTTTGATTGACGGTTAGAGCGGCATTACAGTTTTTCCTCTGTTGGTTTTGTGCATTTGTCAGATCAGAATTGAATTCCTCACGAGTCACTTGTGAATATCAAAAAGGCAGTTCCTCGTTTCTTAGAACGAGTTGCAAATGCTTTCTCACATACACACAAAATGATTATGTGCACTTCTCTGCTGTTTCCGACATTATCAATCGCTAAAGTCATGTCGGGCCGACACGGATTAGAAAGGGTCTCTGTTGAATTTGTCCCTGTCATGTAGCTAAAAGACCATGAGAAACCATATTATTCATCCCTGACACCGTGTCAATAAAAACGAAGGGCTATTTTCTTTGTGCATCCACAATTTGTGCTGTATTCTGATCTTGTATTAGACTGTGCGAGTTGTCGTTCTGTTGTGGTTGGTCTATTCAGCTTGGTAATATGCTAGGATGTCACTTGGGGAGTTTTTTTCAGATTTTGTTCCATGCAAAAATTGCAAATGGGAAATTCGACGTTTTCTTTGGTTGTCTATGTGGTCTCTGACTGCAAGATCGATTGTTTGGCTATGTCACTTTTCCTCCTTGACGGACAAAAGTCAGCTTTCCTCAGCCCAAGTGAGGCAGTGAAGTGAGCAGGATGGACACAAGGACATGACTGTTGCATTATGAATGAAGCGTATTTTTGGAAAGTGAAACGTCACACTTGACTAAACATTAGAATTCCAGTTACTCTGTCTGTCAAGAGTTTTTTTTTTTTTTTCTTGCTTGGTCAAAAACAAAAACGTGTGAGATGATGAAGACATTTAAAAAAACCAAAAGCTCTCTCTTGCAAAGGTGCTTTGTTGATATTTACACGTGCGAATTGTCATTTCAATGTTTTTGTACAGAACAAGCTCCAAATAGTTTGAAATCAAAACCGGAGCGGACAGCTTTACACACCCCACTATCAAGCCAGCGTAAATACACAAATGCTTTACAGTACTTTGAGTTGTCACAACAGCGGAAATGTGACCAAACAGCATGCAAGTGACTTGAGACGAACACAAGGTTCGGTGAAATCAAGAAACACAACAGCAACGGTGACTGCTGCTTGACGTGTAAACGCAGACGTGTCGAAAACATTTTGAAATGGGGTGTGGAGGAGATGTGATGCTGGAATCGTATGATGTGAAGAAACATTCTATTTTGCTGCTCTCACTTTGAATTCCTACAAGCGTGAATTGACATTGCACTTCACATGTAATTTTTTTTGCGGGGAAAAAAAATCCTACAGACAAAAACAAACTTCCAGCCTTTCGTTATTTGCTTGAACGAAATGATTCATCCAGTTGAAGAAGTTACATATCAAAGGCAGAAAACACTGGTCAACAAACACATTTGCATTTTGTTTTTAAATCAGAGATAAAAGTAAGCTTTTTTTTGCGCGAATTCCAAATCTGCCCTTGTTTTGTCTATAGCAGATCATGTTTTCATCATAATAAAATACGACTGGAGTAACAATAATATAATATGTTACATGTTTAGTCATATTTTTGAATAAGGGTTAGCTTTAACAACAGGTGGATTTTTTTTTCTGAAACGTCAGCTCATTCCATACATGGCAATATTGGTATCGCGCAAGCTTTTATCAGTCAAACTGAATAAACAAATGAAAATCTCAAAAACCTGATTTGGCAAGAAAAAAAAGGTAGACATTTTTTTTTAAATCAGTAAATAGCTTTTGAAAATATTCCTGAATAAAAATGAATGAACTCAAACCGATTGAAGTCAGTTTCAAAAGTAGGTTAGGGACACATCAATCCCATAAATCACATACACGTTGACCAGTGTTGGAGTTCACATCATGTGGCAGTACAGAAAAACATTTCAGTATCACAATGAATTTTCTGAGGAATTTCACAGATTTCTTGAAAAAAAGAAAAAACGTAATGAGAAAGTCATTCATCGGGTCCTACATTTTGATCTGTAACATTATCGGAGAAAAGTCATGAGCTAAATGTGCGGGTTCAAGCTGCCTGGAAGTGAAGGCCAATGGCCAAGGGCCAGGTTGGATGCTCGTCAGACAGACAACGCACACGAGTTACTTCATCACAGAGGAATACCAAATGTGAATATGAACTGTACATTAAGTGACATTAGGACCTCTGAGTATTTCTTTCAACCTTTTCTCATGAGAATCTTTAAGGATGTGGTCTAGTTCGTTTGGGATTAAAAGAAAAAAAAATGATTGACACGGACGGACCCGCAGAAACTGTTGAAAACGGCATGTTTTCCATGCCTCGTAGTAGATGTTGATGTCATTTTGCAAAGTGACACTCTACTCACCACCTGTCTTCCTGGCGCCCTTCATCGTCATATATGTGCCTTTCAAGTTTGATGAAAGTAATGTCGTCCCCCCACTAAACGCATGCTATTGATCAGCACCGTTTTTATTTTGGTTTTAAAATACTTACACAAACACACATGCATGTCTTCCTTTTTTTTTTTTTTTTGCGATTACATGTGATGATAAAACAAAAAAAGTTCAAAAACTTGGATACTTTTTAAAATTGTTACATTTTCAGGTACCAGAACAAATGTATACTGGACCTGCCCTTGAACTTCTTCCAACTTAAAATATCTTGGAAGCGGCAGATGACATTTCTGTTTCAGGGAAATATTCAACTGCTTGGCATTTTATCTGACACCCCACTCGATTCTCATGAGAAGAGATTGCTTCGGATGTTTGCAAGAAAACAGGGAGCTGGAAAAAAGGTCGCAAAGTCACAAAATATGGATGTTGGCATTCATCACCAGATCAGTTTGGACTCTGAATGGAGTCGACTCCATCTCCATATGACAATACGAACGCTGCATCATGAAACTATCTCTTAATATCACTTCATGTAAAATTTGGCAGATTATCCCAACTCATTCATGCAATCCGAGGACTCTTCAGTTCTTCGAGAGACAAACGATTGTTGGCATCCTCCTAAGTGGAATATCTGTGCGTTCGATTCCATCAAGACACAAGAAGACACAATTCAAAACCAGCCACAGAAAGCTGAAACAAAGAAGTGCGTACGTATTAAAAAGAGCAACACAATTTGTTAAAGGAGCACTGTTTGCTTTTTCTGTCCTTCATATCTTTTTTTTTTTCCCTTTGCGTCAATGGTGACATATTCATAACCGGACGCTAGACACAAAATTTGCAAGCGGTGCTAGACAGCACCTAAGATGTTCGTAAGGATGTGAACTGCCTGAGGGCAGTAACGTCGGTGTAGCAATAAGGATGTCGGCGAGTTGGGAGAGAAAGTGAACGGGAAGGTCAAAGGCCAACTGGGAGGAAGCGGGAGAGGAGAGGTATTAGCACTGTAAGAGAAGGCAGGCGATGGAGGCCAGAAGGAGCCACGGTGATTGAGATACGCAAGCTGAGCCGTTGATGTCTCGGCCTGTTCCAGGTCCTGTGCGCACAAAGAGAGAGACAGCCAGAGGAGAGAGCGCTCTGAAAACTGTGTCTTGTCAACATCATATCAGAATGTCTTTGACATGCTTCAAAGATCAAAATAGACGAGAATTGAAAAATGTGACCATGACAAACACGCATATTCAATTAAATTGTGCTTACTTTAATTGCTAGATAATTAGTGTGTTGTTGTTTCTTTAAATCAAGTTCCGCCATTAGTTTTTGCAATTACTGTATATGTAGTTTGAGAAAAGACAGTTGGGACGCTCCCAGCAAAGATGAAAGACTGCATTAACAGTATTTTTCCACCAGGTGGCGGCAAAGACGCAGTAATCTCCACCCAAGTTAAAGGAAATCCTGAAATAACACCCCGCCCCCCAACTTGTCACTAATTCAGCAATATTATAATTTTGCGTCGAAAATCAAGAACGAGGACTTAAATCTCACGAGACAATGTTACCTTTATATCATTACTCATCAACTTGAATGACGGAGGCATTTTCAGAGAGCTCAGCGGGAGTTTATGGCTTGCCTGGATGCTATTACGGTCAGAAGAGAGAAAAAAATAGCCTTGATACTCACTGTAGAGAAAGACACTGGAATTTTGGACACCTAGTCGGTTTGAGGCCACACAGGTATATTTCCCATAATCCTCTTCAGTGACACTTGAAATTGTAAGAATAGTATAAGTGCCAAGGACTTGGATATTGAGGCCCTGGGCATTGGACAGCCTGCGGTTAGGAAAACAGATCAAACAAACGGGATTTAGAGAGGAAGCCAGAAACAACTTTTTAAAGCACGACAGCATATTAACATAACAGAATTTTTAAAAGTCATGTAGAAACTGGTCTTCTTCAAACACTTGGCAGGTTTTTGCAAGCGTTTACGTGCTGCTGACATCCTGACTTGTAACACCGAGCTTCTGACACGTCGTTATGTGAATTTTGAAATGCAATTTAGTGCTGAGGAATCAATACAATTTGGCAAGTCGGTTGGCACGATGGACCGTACACCGATGAGCTAACCTCTTGCCACGATGCCACCCAACTCAATTAGACCGCCAACTTAATGGATCCTGTACTTTCCGCACCGATCAAGCCCCTCACATGATTAAGAAGAGTTCATTGAAGGTGCGTCCACTTAATCCGGCTCAAGTGTGGCTACTATAAGGCACCAGAAGTCTATGCTGAGCAAAAACATAAAGAAACCCATAAAGCTCGACTCACTTCCGTTGGGAGGCTGAATAAGAAAAGCCAAAGTAAAAGCACGCAGGATATTCTTTTCAATCTAAAAACTGCCGCCAGCAGTCTCATCTTCATGACAAGAGGGCACGATGAAAAACATGCGCCATCAGACGGGCTGAGACAACCAAACAATTCACAGCACCGCAAGGAGATGAAAACGATATGCACGACTGAGAACAGATGACGATTGTAAAACGGTAGCAGCGGGAATGAATTGAGTCAACTCATGTGAGTCAGAAGGGAGTTTGGACACTCTGTTTTGCCATGTGGCTATACTACTGCAATTGAATTATTAATTTGCCCCCCCCCCCCAAAAAAAAAAAACAACACTGCTTATTATCACCACAGTATCCCAGGAGTAATCTTCTAAACAATAAATTTGATTTCATGTCTACAATTCCGTAGTGAGATTTTTTTTTTTGGGGGGGGGGTACTGAGTGACGATAGACAGATTGGCGGATCAGTGAAATTTATTGACGGAAGTGTGATAAAAATAACATGGCAGAATGACCGACTGACGTTTACAGATTGGTTCAGCTTGAAAAAAAAAAAAAAATGACGGATTGATGATGACAGACGGGTGGGTGCCCAGGCCCGCTCACGGATAACAAATGACGGACTAGCAAAATATTGTAAGTTGCCCACCTCTGAATAGGAGTTACCCCATTGTTAAAAAGGAAAACAAATATCAAATGGGCACTAAGATAAAAGCGGAGTTAATATTGTACAGGGTAAAGCAGTAAACTGGAAAATAACCTAAAGAGTCACTCATCAATTGGATTACTATGGTGCATTACTATAAATGGCCAAGGAGAATTTTTTCTCCATGCACATTGAGATAGAACTGTGAAGAGGCACATTGCCAAAATCCTGCAGGGGACAAAATGATGTCTGGAGGTTGACAACCGCAGCTAATGCAAAATATTTTAATGGCCATAAATCTTTCTGTCTGTCCACTTGCGTGATTGGCCTATTACATGAGAGACTTGATCTGTGATAACATTTGGTGACGGCTCCTCCAGCATCTTTCTTTTCCGCCTTTTTCAAAGTTCTAATGCGGCACTTTTGGTCGAGCAAAAAGATGGCACATTCGCAATGCGAATGGAGGGAATTTGGGGTTACTTCACATTGAAATACGATGTCCCAGCTGTCGTTATAAAGTCATTACACTTCAGTCCTTCAGACTTACATTACACTTGAAACATCAGCTTCTCCCGCACAATTTGCACTTTCACAAGGGAGCGAGTAAGCATTTTCTATGTGTCAAGTCTGGCTTCCATTACAGTGAAATAACTGGCTTGCTTCAAAAACTACCGGTTTTACACTATAATGTGAGTATAAGCATTCCACAGAGGTAGGAATGAGTCATGGGTGCGAGTCACAAGCATGTGATAAACGGGGGTAAAACCCCGTGCTGTGTAATTAAGCGTGTTTTGACTGTGTGCAATTTGCATCTGTTCGTGTCATCGCTATGGCAGTGGATAATCATTTTCAATCACCGTCATTTGAAATTGGGAGGTATGACTGGATGTGATTTTCAGAGAGTTACCTTTTCTCATCCCTGAACCATTCAAATTCGGGTGTGGGCACGGCGGTGGCTTCACATCCCAGCGCCCCCGCGCGGCCGAGCTGGGCCTCGGCGCTCTGGGTTTTCTTTATTGTTGGAGGGTCTGCACAGGTGCGGGATATGAACATCAGTTACATTTACATGCCTGCTGCCTCAAAGAAAAGACGACACTGACAGTGCAGCATCTCATCAAATGTCGTTGGAAATGACGATGCGTGGCATTTAAGTCACCAAAAAGTCGATTGCAAGCAGAGTTTTTAATCGACGGGACTGAAGAGTGCTTTGAAATGTTCACACCCTCCCACGCTCCCATCTGTTAGTCTCAACTCTTTCCTTCTTGACTTTATTCTGCCGCCGAACATTGGAGATGAGTCACGATGAGTACAGTATATCGGTCAATGCTTCCACGCCATTACTTACAGTTCACGATCACATTGACGTATTTGACATCAGGTGTGGCAACGTCATTGCTGGCCTTGCATTCGTAGCGACCTGCTTGGGTTCGCGTGATGCCGATGATGTCCAGGTATTCCTCTCCATCCAGTGGCTCGGCTGTACGGAAACGGACACGGGAGATGCAATGAATGAGGTATGTTGACTTTTACATGCTTTAAAGCACTAGCTTGTGTCAATATAAAAAAAAAAAAAAAAAAGAGAAGTCCTGATTCAACCCGAGGTTACGTTCACACTGCAGGGCGTGATGCCCAATTCCGATTTTTTGGGCTAAACATGATCCCGTTATGTATTTCTTCACGACAAAAACAAAAGCGACTTCTGATGTGAACTCAATTGATTGACAGAGATGTTTTCATGCATCATGAACCCTTTCAGGGACAGCGGTTACTGCAGTGGACAGTTTATCATGTTATCGTTATTGGTGAATGAAAGGGTTGAATTTTAAGGCCTATGCTAGTATTTGCACAGCGAGACTGTAGTCAAACGGTTTGCCTCAACGCTTCAATTAATAGCGGAACGATATTTGCAAATGTCATAAGCAGCATGACCATCTGTTTTCTAGACTATTTTGAAAACGGTCACGGGGGAACTGGAGCCTATCCCATGCAGCGGACCCCAAATCTCATATGACAGGTTTAGTACAGATGTTCTGTTTTGGTAAAAGTAAATGCAAAAAGCTCGTCGTATATGTCATACAATCAAAGCGTGAATGGATGTGATTTACTCCCTAAAGGACCATTTCAAAAACAAGGTCGCACTTCCCACATTTTTGACCACATTGCGGTCGGCTAGAATACAACATCCTGCATAACGGCGCATTATCTATTCATCATGATCGATTGGGTAATCTTGTCTAAAGGGAATTGGGTGTGAGTGTGTGTGCAATTTATGTGCGTATGGGGCCCGGCCGGCCTTGGTATGAGGAAGGAGGCTTAATGTCTCTCTGGAGAGTTTGGAGCATGTATGCATGAATGGGCAAAAAGACACCTTGAAGGTTTCCAGGGGACATCGAAGACTAATTCAAAGCATGCACATTAGAAGAGGCTCATGAAGCCGGGAATTATACTGCACCACATCTATATTTCACCGCTAATCTGGATAAAGGAGCAAGTATGTGTGACGGCAATGGAGAATGAGGATGGCAGGGTATTCAAGGCAAGGGAAAACAGAATGATGACATAGTCAGAATTCATCTCGTCGAGGATCAAGAGCCATCGCTTATTTTCAGCCGAGGAAAGCTTTCAACACAAAATACATGACGAAACATAGAATATTTGACTGGCACCAACCACAAACTGAACCACTGGTGTCCCTTTGCTTTCCTAACGATATCGACTGAAAATGTTGAGCAACTCAATGCTTGATCGACAAAATGCTTTATTTCAAACACGAAAACAGTAACTTTTTGCAAACAGCCTTTCCTTTGCGAGTGGATGTCGGTCCGCTTTCTGTCAGCCAAAACGCAGTGTTTGCTGGGTGTAATAAGGAATCACACACATGGCTTTTGTTAGACCTTGACAAAATCATTCGATGGCCTTAAATTTCAGAGCACACGGTGAGAAGGTCATGATTGCAAAGAGGTATTTTCGACAGGGGGTGCTTAACTGCTGGGTCACAACGTAATCCTTATCATCCTGAGATTTTTTTTGGCTTTGTCTCCTGTGGGGAATGCAATCAAGAACGAGAAAGGCGAGGTGACTGTTTTTTTTTTTTAATATCTGTTTGACACTACTGTTGCATATGCACCATAAATGTTGTCCAACAAACTAATTGGCTTCCAATAACAGTTTATTATCATTTTCATTCTCTGGCTTTTGACTCAGCGTGAGACTTGATTTTTAGTTTGACTGTTTTTGTGCTTTCTACTGTCTTTGTTATAAATTTATTGTTTGTTGTATGAATTATTTTTGCTCCATGTACAGCACTTTGTATAGAGCGGTGGTTGTTTTAAAGTGCTCTCTGAATACAGCTGAGTTGAGTTGAGAATTGTGGCACACACACACACACACACACACACTGTACTGCACATCCCACGCCCTAATTTACTTTGTATTGTATATACAGTACAATAAAGATACTTGCATTCCGATCTACAAACATCTGAAGAAGAGGAAGAGTGATTACTGGGAGTGATTTGACCCAGATGGCTCTGAGAGGGATCTGTTAGCACCTCACTTTTCACTCCCGCAATCGGAAAGCTTGCCATATAGTCCATCACTGCTGCCCTGGAACTAAATGATGTGTGACTATACACAACTACAACAATTACACCAAAGCAAGCAGAACAGCTCAACACTTGTCTCATTCTCTGCTGGGAGCCATCTACTGTACATGAGTATGCAGTATGTGACCTGATAGTCTGTTTCGCTTTTTTGCTTGTCAGAGAGCGAGATAAGGAGCAGAAAGAACCGAACATCCTATTGAGGGCGATGTGAGAGCTATGGACAAATGAGAAAAGGATGGCAGGTTGTAGTCACTGAGAGTAGAGTGCTTCATTTGCTTGATTCCCACTCAGTGGCATTTTGAATGTGAGTGTGCACAGTTGTCTATGTCTATACGCGCTCTGTGATTGCCAGGTTACTAATCCAGAGTGTCGTCTAGTGCTCAAAGTCTGTTGGGATAGGCTCCAGTTCCCTGCAACCCTGAACAGGAAAAGCAGTATAAAAAAATGATAGATGGTGAAGTGGAACAGCAGACGAAGAGAACGTTTGCCAGATGAGGTAATAATCCAGGGGGGGGGGGGAATTCTTGTAAAACCTCTCCTGGAAAGTGGCCGATATTTGCGATGGCCTGGCTTTGGAGAGAGGTCAAGGGCACTCAGCATCAAAACTCAAAACGCATGCCCTGCCAAGAACCATTCTAAAAGGTTTAGCACTTCAATATTCAGCTGTATCATTGGGCGAAAGTGATTGGGCTATGGTCCAAATCTGTTCATTTGGGCAGATGTCATTGTTGCTGTGGCAAAGATTCCGAGTTAAGCCATACACTCGTGAAGGCCTGGCACTTGCTCAAGGGCACCTGGTCAGCAAACATGACTGCTGGTGGACACTTAACAAGCGGTACGAGACCGAAAATGTTTTTGCAGACATGTGGCTGGCGCTCTCCACAGAATTGCGATGAAGTGAGTGTCAGTGTTTATGACTTGAATTTAAATGGGCTCTGACTGAGTTTTCTCTATAAGCTGCTGACATGTCCAGATGTGTCTTTGCCTGAGTGGATCAAAGGATCAGTGTTCTTGTCTCCCCTCTGCTGCATTAGATGACTTTTTTTTTTACTTGCTCTTATTTGAAAAGCAGCCCTACTTTTGTTTAATACATGTGAGAACGTTATCCAGTTTCATTACCCTGGGCAGGATTTGTAACATGTGAACCATTCTTTGAAGAAGCACAAAGGCAGTGGCACAAGAGCGCTTAAGTGGCTTGGAGATCACAAGTATCAATGATGACATTGTACAACATTGGTCATACAAATGACCTCATAGATGATTTTGCATTTTTAGAAAATGCAGAGGTGTTCCTCTGTATATATGTTCCCACTGCTTTCTTGAAATTCTTTTCCAAGAAATTGTCAAGACTTTTTCATCTGCTACAGTATGAGTCAAGTTATACTGTATCAACACACACTAATAAATTCCACCCCCACGCTCGGGAGAAGTGTGAATTTCGACAAGTTCAACTTGTATTTTGTACATTTAACCAATGCTTCAATGTTACCAAACACCCGACTAAATTGGCGAAAAAGCCGTGAAACGATTCTCATTGCTAAACCCAAAAGAGCTGTTTAAATAAAACAAAAACAATCAAACTTGTTCACGAACGGACACTACACGAATGTACAATCTCACTTGGATGTTGACATATGAATTATGATATGAATTAAAGTAAATAAAGATGACGGGGCAGTGAATTATTAGTGGCTAATGGGTTGGCTCATGCTAGCACCCATGGCACTGCCACAGCTAGGTTGACTAACCCACGGGCGCATAACTAGCTAAAAACCACATGAAAAGTAAAAGCTCTGGTCTCTGTGCACACACACGCGCGCACACACACGCACGCACGCACACGCACGAACACACACACACACACACACACACACACACACACACACACACACACACACACTATTTTAACAGAGCTGAACTCCTGATTATTATATATATTATATATTATGTTTTTGTCATTCACATATGTTCCGTTTCTGTTGTCAAGACAATGGAGCAATTATGAAATACTGAGTGAAACAGTCAAAAGTGACCACACGCCCACGACAGCGCTCTGTCTCTCAACAGACTAGAAAGAGCGAGGGAGAAAAACCTCACACTCAACTGAAAGTTGCTAGTTTTGTCACTTTGGAGAAAAATAAATCCTAGCTTGGGTCTGAAAAGTCACTAAACAAAGTCATGTGGAAACGCAGGGCAGCAGAACTGGTCTAAGGGGTGGGGGTGGGGGGGGGGGCACTGTGCCGGCTAGAAACAGCGATGAAGCAGAAAGGCGCTACAGCTCAATTTTGCCCATACTTGTCTGTTTAACCCGTTTGCATCTCCACACAAGGCAGAGAGAGGACAAAAATGATTTTCAAGGACCACTCAAGCTTTTCCGGGACATTTGACTTTTGTTCTGATTTTACATGTGCTTTGACTGGAAAATTATGTTCGTATATTATACGTTATATTGGGGAAGACATCTAGAATGACACGCTGAATAATAAATGTTGAACCGCCAAGTTTTACCTGAGGGGTTGAGCAGCCGCCAGGTAATTAGCGGGTCTGGTCTGCCAGTAGCCAGGCAGCTGAGTGTCACATTGCTGCCCTCATTCACCGTCATATCCTCTGACATCTTGTAGATGTTTGCTGGAACTGCAGGGGGGAAAAAAGAAGCATATTTTTATGTAAATGTGCTTTTACAAAAAAACCCTTTGCAGACTTTCCCCAAACGCTTTTACACTCAGACTTCTCCATTATAAAAACTGATACTTGATATTTAAATTCAAGCAGAAGTACGGTACTTGAACATGAGGGAAGAAGAGAAGTTGACCTTGAGTCTTTTTGTTAAAGGAAGGTTTCTTAATAGCTTTGAAGTTTTTTTCTTTTTCTTGTATTTTTTTTCACTTTCAGAGCCTTTTGAGGTGCAGTTTCACTCACCATGTATTTAATTTTCTGCTTGAGGACATGAACTCTATAAAACAGACAGATGATTGTATCGATTCTTAGTTCAGACTTTCTGTTTTGGGAGCTATAATCTACTTAATATATGTGAAAGTGAAATGAAGTATACAACACTGTGTTTGAACTTCAGCAAAATGATTCCAGTCTGCAACGCAGATGAATTAGGAAAGTGCAGTTGGCTCTTTTTTGTGCGTCAGCAGATAAAGAATGGGATGCAGAAGACATATATCAAGGTTTGAACACTGTGTGGGGGAGTGGCTGGGGAATATATATCATGTCGGAAATGCAAACAATAATCTTTCACTTTGGATTTTGATAAATAGAAGCATAAAAAATACTGTCCTGTCAAGGCCATAGATTAAACAGAATCTTTCTTCTACCTCATTGTGATGAGTAGCTTTGTTATGATGTCTCAAAGTAGCAATATTTTCTCGTATTTTCATCGCCGCGTAGTCAACATTTTTGCTCCGATTTTAATAGCATCTTCTGTCAGAATGCCTGCAATTTAGCTGAACTCCAGGTGTGTTTTATGCTTGATTTCAGGCTGGGGATCAAAGTGATATTTCTATCAAAATATAACAACACAGCGAGCATTCTATAATATGTTCAACAATTTGGGCATCATTGTCAGTTTGAGGGCGTTTGTTACCTGGCTTAATTTATGAAAAAGAAAAACAAACAAACAAAAAACCCCAAAAACAACAACAGAAAACACAACACACTCCCACACCAAGTTTCTCCGGCAAAAACTTAAGACCACTATTTCCTGTGGAAATAGTCGTACAAAAATGCTAAAATAAAAAATACGGTTTCCCAATTTTACTATATTTTTTATTTCTTTATTTTGCCTTTAAATGCCATGAACACTTTTTTTTGCAACTGCTTTTAAATGTTGTCCTTTGAATTATGTGAAGCACATTGAGTTACCTTGTGTCTGAAATGTGCTACATAAATTAAGCTACCCAGAGCTACAGATTGCCCCTAAATGGTGGCATTTTGCCCTTGACACAAGCCGGTGCGAATATAGTTTTCATCTACTCGCACTAATGTCAATCGTGTGTGAATTACTTTGCGATCAAAGTTCTTGTTCTCCCATCGGTTCTGTTCAACGAGGGACTGCTTGCGTAGCTAAGTACCGCTCCCATCCCCCAGCCACGCAGCTGCATTGATTAGTCATTAAATAAAGACCTACTTTGCTGTAGCTCTGAATTAGGGGTTGGAAAATATTTATTTCTGCATTCTGAGCCACTATGACTTCAACACATGGTTAAATAAATTCATAAATCAAAAAATAACAGCAGAGACACCAGCATGGCTTTGGTGTGTTGTCATGCTGGTGTCACTGGCAAGACCGGGCAGCAAAAGCGAAACCAAACTTCAGACAAGATTCAAACAGCTCAACCTTCGGTCACTGAGCAACCTGCTCTTTGAAGTGAGAGCCAGAGCTGCCCAACATGTTGTTGGAACCCTGCCGGAAACTGGAGATCACCCATAATGAACTGCAATCTTGGTGGTGTCTCCAGCTATGAGCAGGGCAACAAAATGAAGGAAGGGATGGATTGATCTCAACTTGTATGCGTGAAAACGCTGTGTCTCAAAATCAAATGTGCCTTCCCAGTGACCACAAAAGCTTCTTGAACAATGGAGAACCAGAATGAAATATTTATAAATGGTAAGTCATTATTATTATTATTATTATTATTGTTATTAAATGCACACTCCATGTCAAACAACGTGCGTAAATCACAGATATATTTGTGAGAATAATTTTGAGACAAATTTCTCTCCATAGTGAAACCCCCCAGGTAAAAATCACAAAACAATAATCAGCCATTTATGATTCGGCAGAGTCTCAGACAGAGGAGGGACAGCACAGTTTCGTTCCTTTTGATGCTGCAGGGAGCCACTATTCAGACAGAGGAAAATGGTGGAACTTTGAGGGGTGCTGTTGTTCAAATTAATACACTGATGAAATTAGTGACAAAATAAATACAAAGCAACAAATAGCTGTCATACGGCCCTTTGTGGCGCTGCGGTCTCTTGTGTTGTGTGCGTGCGCACACACACACGCACGCACGCACGCACGCACGCACGCACGCACACACACACACACACACACACACACACACACACACACACACACGCACACACACACAGCCAAAAATGCAGACAAGATAATGCAGACAAGGTAACCATTTTGCGTGACGTGCATTATCAATATTCCTCCTGTCAGTTTATATTTTTTGCTTCTCTCCGGGGTCCCCTTTCCTACCGCCAACACTTACCCCCCCACGAACTTTAATGTGGCATTTGGAGGACTGGTAGCGGAGGAAGTGATTATGCACAGCTAATTTCGAAGATAATCCCTCGAAAACACTTGGCATTCTTGGCTATTAGTGCTTATATTCTTTACGATGCACTATTGTGGTTGCTGCTTTAGTCACCACTCAAATTTTAATAACTTCATAAATGACACTCCGATTCCATGCACATTAGGTATTTTAAGGGTTAGTATTATACCTGTATGGATGGAACTTTTTACACCCTGAGGAAACATCCTTAAAATCTATTGTTTACAGCCTTTGGATTGCTGGTTTTGGTTGGTAATTTAGTCTATAATTTTGCAGTAAAATTAGCGTGAAGCACGGGTAAAAATATGAGTTGCCCATGCATCAACCTATACTCAGAAGTGCACAGCATAAGGTGACTTTTGTGATCGAGAGCAAAGACAAAGGGCAAAAAGGGCACACATTTCTATTCAACCGCACAAAGGTGTAAATGCCAAAAAACATATATTGTAGTAGCAGTAAAAAAAACCTGCTTCAAGTTGCGACACCCAAACCCGCAACGCACTGACATGACGAATTGTTTCATTTGTCGCAGTTACATAATGCATTGCAGGTGAAGTTAGGCTTAATTGACGCTGCCGACATGTGATTTTTAGATTTATTCAGAAGGGTGAGGCGCACAATGCCCAAGGGGAGCGCATCTGTCAGACAGCCCTGCGTCACACACAGAAAATATCAAAGATGCAAAGGTTGTTGGTGAGTTCACACAAAGAGCATGGCGATGAACACGCAAATAGCACTCATCCGTATTAGAGATTAAACAGACGTTATTCTCGCCAGTAATGATGACCACTCTCTTGGCTGCTCTTTCAAATATGGGCAGAGTGGTTCACCTTCAGCCTTTGTTGATACCCCCTGTTGTGATATGTGTCAATGGAATGGCCCCGTTTCAACGCATGAGAGGACCTCTTGCAGCCAGCGTGACGAAGATTAAAGGGAATTGCAGTTTTATTTGAAAGCGATTTGTTGTAGTGCCCCCTGGTGCTTTCTCGTCTGAGTGCTACTCCCTGCGCTGTAAATTTGCTTTGTCTGATCATTTGTTTTCCAATTATTTCACCATCCCTGCAAGCGGAAAATTGTCAGCTTACGTGCTCCTCCATTTTGGTCTGTTACTGGGGGTGGGAGGCTACGTTTGGCGCCAAAGCGATGTGGCAGCTCTCGGTGTGGATGGGTCCCACGGGTAGTTTTTCCTCACCTGACTCCTCAGTGTCTTGTCATGTCTCTCCACCAAGGGCGTCCACACCCGGTGTGTTGCAGATCTAAACCAGGCAGGACAGTGGCCTTCGAGGACCGGAGCTGGACACGCCTGCTCTACGCTATCAGATAATATGTGAGTGTGTTGGGGTGTATTGGTATGGGTGCACTGTGTGTACTATTTATAGCTGGCGATTGGAGAGGTGTGTTTTGTGATATTTGTTGCCATTTTTATGGTCTGTTTTAATCTCTGGAAAAGCACTTTAGCTTGCTTTTCCTATTTATGAAAAGTGCTAAATAAATGACATTTGATTGGATGATTTGATATCTCTGTACTAAAAGTCATGAATTAAAGAAAGGGGATGCATAATACGAGGCTCAAAACGACTATTTTGCAGGTTAACCATAAGGACCGGAAGCAAGGGTTTTCATCCATCCATCCATCCATTTTCTGATCTGCTTTATCCTCACAAGGGTCGCAGGCGTGCTGGAGCCTATCCCAGCCGTCATCGGGCAGTGGGCGGGGGATACCCTGAACCGGTTGCCAGCCAATCGCAGGGCACACACAGAAGAACAACCATCTGCGCTCACAGTCACACCTCGGGACAATTTAGAGTGTTCAGTCAGCCTGCCATGCATGTTTTTGGAATGTGAGAGGGAACCAGAGTTCCCGGAGAAAACCCACGCAGAAACAGGGAGAACATGCAAACTCTACACAGGAAGGGCGGAGCCGGGATTGAACCCATGACCTCTGCACTGTGAGGTCGACGTGCTCACCAGAGCAAGGATTTATGAAACAAACAAAAAATTAAATAAATACAGAGAGGTAGAATTTAGGGATGCAGCTATTGAATGTTTATATTCAAATATTCCCCTTTTATCAAATAACGTTTATATTTCGATTGCAATTTATTGTTTAGCCCAATCTCATGTGAACATTTTTGGACATTGGGAGGAAATCTGAAGTGAATTTATGCAAGCACATGGACAACATTTCCCTGGCAATCTTTTATACAGTAATTACCAGAGATGTGGGAGGGACGAAATTTCACCCACTAAATGAGTAAACGCAACACATGAACATCAACAACACTACAGGAAGAAAATGCTATGGGACTCGGAGAGACACAGCAGAGGACAAAATAGCCAGGAATTAAGGAGGAGGAATCAATTTTTGGTTATAGTTGTCGCATTAGCTGATATAAACGAGCCTCGAGTCTGGAGATAGACACAGGACATTCAAAGATCAAGCAGTTAATAATCCGGCGCAATGGCTTTAATGAAGACAAGGCAATTTGTTGAAATGGATCATCGATTCACATATTGACCTTTAAATACACAACTAATGGTTCATATCTTCCACGTTTAGTCATACAATAGCTTCTTCTTCTGTGGTCAGCGGTTGGGTGTGTTGAAATTGCTCTGTGGCTGCTATCTGCTGTGAGTCCAGCGTTGCGTTGACAGTGCATAAGTAGTTCTTGGTATAAAAAATGTGAAATGAGTGGTGAGGGTGTCTTTGAACTCTTTGGGTATTTTGTGACATCCATTTTCTAATTCAACACAGTCTCGCTTCAAATTATTTCTGCATGGTAAATGATGAGTCTGTGTTCCTTTATATTATTATTATTATTATAGTTTTCTTAATTTTCACGAGATATAGTGGTAGCTTACCTTGTACAATGAGGTAGACCAATGAGGGCTTAGGCTGCTGCTTTGTTTGTATGGAGCAAGTGTATGACCCTTCATCATAAACATCCACCTACACAATAATACATCATGTAAGTTATACATATTTAATATAATCACTGAGGACAACATGGCAATTAATGGACGTGGGAAAAAAAATCCTCATATTTTTTTTGTGTGTGTGTGTAAAAATGTGCTTCAGCGTTATACTGTATCTGGCTGTCTCTTCCTCTGTGGGAAGTGTAGCACAGTTAACACACCATTTTAATTATTTAACGAACTAAAACTATGCAAGGTTAGATGGTCAAGTGTCCTTATCATTCCCATCAGATGATTACCTACATTAGCAATGTGTAACTCTGATTCAAAATATAGTTATGACCAAGATTACTAAACCATCAAAGAAAAATAACCCGCCATAAGCACAACAAGCAGGCCCCCCTTTCTTCACAGTCTTGCATCTTGTCTCCTCAATATCGCCGCCTCCCCTGGTCATGATTACCTTCTGTATGCGTAGGCTGTACTCAAGTTGTCCTTTGGTGACCAGATCGACTCTGGGGTCCAGAGACCACTTGTCTTCACCGGCAAAGATAATGTTTGATCGATTGAGCCAGGCCACCTTGGAGGCTTTGTCATCAACATAACACCTGTGGGCACATCAAGAGAAAGTGTCTTGTCTTATGTGTTGTGTTATAGTTGCGTATTTTATTTTACACACAGAGTAAAGCGGACACGAATGTAGCTTACCATTGGGGCCATGCTGACGACGAAGTGAGTGATTTTCAATCGAAACAAACTGCGATGCCGCTTTTTATACATCAAGCGTCGCCTGGACAAGCCCCGCCCCTCTTAAAGCCCCAGGTAAATCCAACAAACGCTATACAAATACAAATATTGTGTGTTGTATTGTACACACATTTTCTTGTGTAGCAGTTCTAATAATCCAACACATACACTCAGTAAATATGTTAATGGTACTTAAGTACTGACCTAAATTGACAGTAATAATGGCATGAGGACATAAATCACTGTGGACACTTGAGCACCATAGCAACCCGGTGCTAACTTTCCCTTGACAAGTACTGAATATATTCATTTACTTGACATTTTTTATCCTTGAAGGAAAATTCTCTTTTCCACTGAGCAAAGATTTCTGCAAAACTGCGCTTCTAGCCATTTTGTGGCTTTTTCACTTTTAATAATCCTCACCCGTAAAAAGTGCCAAGTACCGTCTGAGCCACTGCTGCTCTATAATAGTAGCATCTGTTACCCCCTACTGAATTTCAACTATATGTCACTTCGCAACATGTGATTTTCTTTTTTTATGTGGTCTCCGTTCTGAATTATTTATAACTCATAAGGAACAACTGAAAAATACATCCCCAAGTAAGAATATAGGACAATGACGGATTATAACATATTATGGCAATCTCAAACTGAAAACGTGTATCCCCTGAAGATGTTTTTAATTGTTTTTTTTTTTGAAAGGGGGGGGGGGTTCTGTTCTTCAAACAAGTTAGATCAAGCTTGGCATATTACATTCATGCTACACTGGATTTTGACAGCCTAAGAGTAAGAATAACGACAATGAGACTGTTTCTGATTACCCTAAACCAGTGGTTCTTAACCTTGTTAGAGGTACCGAACCCAACCAGTTCATATGCATGTTCACCGAACCCTTCATTAGTGAAAAATAAATATTTTTACAAATTCAAGACATTAAAACACACTTATTAAAAACCGAAAAAAAGTTAATAAAATTACATGGCATAAGTATAATTTTTAAAATTTGTATGACGTACTATTACGACAGTCACACGGTGACAATTGAGCGAACTAAATTTCCCGCAGCGCTGATTGGACAAGCAATGTAATGTGATCATCTGCAGCCAGCGATGGCCAAGCGGGTGTGTCATAACTAATTGACATCTTGAGTCGGTGTGTCTTAACCTACATGGCAGAGGCTCCGTCGAACCCCTGAGACCGATTCACCGAACCCCTCGGGTTCGATCGAACCCGGGTTAAGAACCACTGCCCTAAACAGAGAAGTGGCACACCTGTCAGAGAATAAGTCACATATTACTTCTCCATCTCACCTCCTAATGCTTCCTTTTTGGTATTTTACTCACACAGTCCCTCACAGTGGCACGCTCACGATTCAACAATGCCATTGTTTCTCCTGTCTGATGAATACCGTGCATTTTTCTCAACAGAACCTATTCGTACTGTACGTTGTAGGGAAAGAAAACAACTTTCTGTGTAGCTACTACCTGTTTTGCACTCACATAGCATGACACAAAGGAAGAATATGTTGAGCTCGCGAATGGGTGAAAAAAAGTGAGAAGATGTCACAAACAACGAGAATGGATTTTAATCAGGATCCGGGAGTGGATTTCCAGTCCATGACTCCTTCTGTCTCAAGGAGCTGCGCGTGCTGCTCTGCTCTATTCCAAATCAAAAGTGTAGATTGGAAGGGAAGTGGAGTGGGGCTTTTTTTGGCAGGTGACATTAGGTTATTCATGGCAGAGTTACAGCCAGCTCAGCCCGTGACATTGTGGGAGCTTGTTTCGGGCTTCTGATCACAGCATGAGTCTCGGCGGAGGTTCCATTTGTTTTCTGAGAACTCATTCTTTTTATTTATTTGTGCCATCTTATTTGCCAGCAACTATTGGTCCACGTTGTTTTTCTCGATTCTACAATCGACAAACTTTGTGGCAAAAACACATTTCAACCATGCATGACTCCCTTCTTATATTAAAGGTCAATTCTTATTTTCTTATGTGTCTTGATCTGTTCAGTGTTACATCAAGAGAGGGTGGCACTTATTGCAGCAGATTAAGGTCAAACAAACAGTACACCCTTGGCTGGTTTACTCTCGATCATTTGGGAAATAAACTTTGAATCCAGCCCACATTAGCTGCATGAAAATGAGATTTGAACCCCTACATTAGTAATCTGCCAGACATTATCTTGTGAAAGTGCTATGTACAAGAGCTGAAACTGTTTGGGTTGGTTTGATAGGCCATTTGCAACAAATCAAACAAGACCAAATAGATTCTTCACTGTGGGTGCATCCACTGTGTCATTATCTAATGAGCTGTTTCCTCAGCACTCACAAGTCCATTTAGAATGAATCACAGATGGGTTTGTGGCTCATTTTGTTTTGTTCCAACTTTCCATAAACACACTGATGCTGCAGTCTAAATCATATCTTACTGTTGTTGCATTGGCACATTTGTCGATATGTAAGGATGGGTTCCGAGCCTGGTACGAAACTTGCTCGAGGGCTGAATTTCTTAAAAACTGCTATATCGATAAGATCTACCCTGAGCGGTTCTGTTCAGGGTCTTTTTTTTTCCTCAAATGAATTTTCGATTGATTTAGGCTATATGAACGTTATTTTGTACCTTCGACTTCTCTTATGTCGTTTCAAACGAACAACAAAATTAATGCTTGTCCCAGATGAATGTTCACAATAAGAGGCTCGGCATCTCTCCCCAACTCTGCGCCGTGCACTAGAGCCCCCCCTGCGAATTCTTATTGTGCCAACGTAGTGCTGTGTGACTATATTCCAACATGATTCACAATATGATTAGAAAAAAGAAAAAACTTGGCGGCCCATCAGGCCTATAAAGCATAGCGGAAAACCCAGGTGAGCATAGCAGATTATTGCTGCAGCAATAATATCATTTTGGAGGTATAAGAACGTAAACATTGGATGGACGGAGACAGAAATGCTCAGTAATATATATTTAAAGATGTCTCCTTGACTAAAACCTGTGGGAAAACTCACAGACCATGCATGGTAAACCTTCCCGCAATGGAGTGGGGCTTACTGCAATATACCGTGCACTTTCCCAAGAATCAATACCGCCATAGAACCAAACGATGAGTTCTCATTTTTGTTACATCCCCACTGATAATAATATTACTGGTTGTAGAAGGTAAAGCAGAGTTTGCCTGATGAATATGTGATTTTGGCTCGCGAAAGAATTGTGAGGAAAAAGAATTTGCGCAGGGGCCAATTAAGTTGCCGATTCCTGGCCTCGATTCAAACCTCCAACCTCAGAAATGGGAAGCAGACGTGCTAACGACAACTTCACAATGCCAAAATCACCACTTAGACCTTGAGTGTAATTCAAGCCTGGGCTCACAGTTACTTGGCCCGACAAAGAGCGGAAATGCACCACCGTAAATTCAGTCTCAAATGAAACAAGCTCACTTGTAACTGATGTCCCAACACATGTATTTTTTGTTGTTGTTGTTTTTGAACAGAGTTAAGATGGTAAACCCCAAAGTAAAAGTGATATAAGTTACACACATTCAGCACTACCAATACTATATATCTGCTTTGGCAGAGGTATGTAAATAGTAACAATAGAGTATCACAGTGTTGTCCAATTTTATAAGAAGCTTGGAATCAAATGAATGGCTGATCAAATTACATGATGAGTCAGAGCCGGCCGGGGCTAAAAGTGGCTTCCAATATCATTTCTAATGAAGGAGCTTGTTTTTATACCTTTGTACTGCACAAATCAGGATTACTCCCCTGTGGGCTCATTTTCCCCATCTTATTACTTGGGTTCATAAAGATTCCATTTGATTCTGCAGCTACCAATTAGAGCATTTCAGTTGTGTTGTTGGACTTGGAAGGTTAATTGATGGAGGTGTCGACATGTGAAACAGGAAACTGACAGGCATCAGGTCAAATGAAAAGTTCAGTCGGTTCCTCTGTGATGTTCTGGGAGGAAACGGCCTAAATTACATTGGATGCTGGATTTAAGAGCCATTGGTAAAATATTGTGGAGTACAATATTTTTAGGCTTTGTTTTATTTATTTGTGATTTAGAAGCCCAGTCCCAAACATGAAACGTTTTAGTGATAAAGCCTCAGATTTGCTTGCATTATTGTTGCAGTCTGATTTCTCAGTGCATCTTTAAATTCTGTGACATCAACTAACAATTTGCATATGCATTGGAGTAGGCACATATTGTACACTGTGATTGGCTGACAACCTGTTCAGGGTGTCCTCCGCCTGCTGCCCGGAGCCAGCTGGGATAGGCTCCAGCACTCCCTGCCACCCTTGTGAGGATAAAGCTGATCGGGAAGTGGATGGATGGATGAACAAACCCTTGACATTTGACATTTGGTTTGACATTAAACTTTTCATTTGTAGCATTTTTACCATAACACACATGTTCTGCTTATTTTCTTTGTCTAGCTACCAGTTGGAAACAAAGTTAAACACTGCGGCCTACTTTTTTTTTATTCTGTCACCCAGGCAACTGTATCAAATGCAGAATGAGGCCTTCAAGCCTCTGCTCTCTCTTTGTTTCTTTTTGTCCATGTAATACTCCTGATTTGCATTTGTCAGAAGGACTTGTTATGATGCATAAAAGGTATTCTTCCTTTTTTTTTCTGGCCACTATTCTGTATCAACAGCACTACTGATGTGAAATGGGGAGGACAGAGTTATTCTCACGTCATTATAATGCGTCTTGCAAGTTCGAGTCAGAGCCGTAATCGTGGAAAGGCAGGTGTACCAAAAGGCGGGGCATGAGTGTGGGAAAGCTCAAAATGATGCTCATATAAAAAGGCACACCGGATGTATTGGAAAGCACACAATGAGATGAAACAAAATACGCGCAGACAAGACACTGGTAGGGAAAGAGCTGATGGTAGCAGAACTGATGAAACCAGGTCGAGACGACAACTGGGAACCACAAAGAGGGGGACAAGAAAATACAAAACCCAAGGTAACGCAAAAGAAAAATAACAACACAACAAAACAAATCGCGCCATTGTTTCTTGATATTTTTTAACATCGTAGTGATGAAGAACTCAACCGTAGCATCTCTCAACACCAAAATAGCTTTTATGATAAAACGAAATAAAAAATAAATAAGCACAAGCAATTTGGGCGGGCAAGCACGTGGCGACGACTGTGAATGCAGGTCAAGTGATTCCACAGGCTTGGGGATTAATTCTGTTTGGCAATGACTACAGATGGCTCAGGGTTTGTCATGTGCAGCACCAGCTGGAACATTGTTGAATTGAAGAAAAAAAAAAGGTACAGACAACATCGACAAAAAAAAAAAAAAAACAAAAAAAAAAAACGATTCAATACGCTTTGCCATGAATTAACCTCAATTTAAGCGTAATGCATTGGAGAACGCCTGAAATACGAGCACGTCATAAGCAGGATAATCCACAGTAAAGTGTGTTTAATTATAGAGAAACTCTCTTACGTGTCAGTCAGCCAGTAAGAAAGCATCGCAGGGTAATAGAATTAGATACTAAATACCAAAATTAGGTAACATAAAACTAATCTGTTTGTAAAATTATGAATGGGGTCTGGAATTGATTATATCCATTTTTTCAATTGATTAAAACCGAGGCTAACCCTACATTAGCCCTCTTCTACACCTCTGTCTTGGGAACCAAGTGCTACATTTGGATTCATCAAGAACATCTGAGGCGAGATTATGATGACACGCTTTGATTCCTTTGGAGGGTGTAGTGGACATTTTAGAATGAACAGTGTAAACTTGTATCGCGTATCCTGCTATCTGTCAGGGTTGCTATGTCAGCTCATTGCTGTGCCAGTTTGTGGTTTTCCTGCACTTTAGACATGCAAAACAGGATGAGCTGCAAACAGACCTCAAGACGAAGGCACCCTCCCCATCTGATACTCTTGTTTTTCAACGGTCGACTGCGTATGACCAATGGAAATAAAGTATTGGATAACTCCGGGTCCTCGAGAACCCTATCCTGCCTGTTTTAGAGCTCTCTCTACGCAAGCACACCTGATTCACATGATCAAGATCTTTTTTGGCATCTCCAGATATTTCTGAGGAGCTGTTTGTGCAAAACTTCCGTGTGTCCACGGAGTTATTCTTCTACATCTGCGATTGTCATGATATCTCCACCCGCCACCCCCTGATGTAGTTGGTGCCAGAGTCTGCCCCAACAAATAATCGAGGCCAGTTTAAGAACCAGTTTCAAGCACCAGAACTACAGCTAGAGCCAATTTCGGTGGCGGAAAAAAGAAAAAAAAATGGTGCTATTCTGGGCATTGGCCCGGAACAAGCAAGAGCACAAGCGTGCTGAAAAACGGGCCAACACAGAGTCAACTGTTGCTTCCACAAGTTGAAATGCTTTCATTGTCTTTACGCTAAGAGATGCCTGCTTATTTTCCACACTGCGGGCTCTCAACTCACTCGGCACAGAGCGATGGAGATGCAGCCCACTGGTTGTCATTCTCACGAAGGCCCTCATTAGCCCAGCAGTATATGGGACTTGGATGAGGGCTGGCACATGGCGCACAACACAAGGCTGGTTCCACTATGACAAGAGATGTGCTGTAAAAATATCGACTTAATTGCTGATCCTTGGGGTATTTTGATAAAATGACGCAGACAACTTATGAAGTGCACATTCTCCAATATGCAGTCGTCCAAAATATTGGAAGAGTGATGCCGGTACTTTTACTTTCCCCACACAACTAAACATTTAGGTTTACATAAATATGAGACATGAGATCAACATTTCAGTTTGGATTTACTAGTATGGTGTTTACACGACATCAGGACATGATACATGAAACGCAGAAGACCATTTGCTTGACTTAACCTCATTTTAATGTACCGGTAAGCAAACGTATTGCAGCATGTGACCGTGTTCTTTCACGGGTCTGTCCTATTGCGTTTATTTTTCAAACAATAAATCTACATGCTCAGTTTTCAGATTTTTGGTTTACAGAGAATACGACATTCATTTGCATTGCGAACTATTGTTTGCACTTAAACTGAAGTGCAGAGGACAACACGAGACGATGCAAATCTCTCATAACCAAGAACAATTGAATGCACAAGATGGAAAAAAAAAAGCTTCAGCAAGGTTCAAGGGACAACTTTTTATGGATCCTTGAGACAACGATCTTGACCAAAGCGATGGAAATGTGAAAGTTTGGCAAAATATAATATCTTGTGATGATCTCAAGTTGATCTGTGAAACTGAGGAGCTGTGAAACGGAAATGCTGATCTCTCATCGCATGATCATTTCCTGAAGTCAGAGCCAAGCGTTTGACAGAGAAAATAAAGAAATTGGTCTCACGGGTCAATATACTGGAGAAGAGTCCATAAACTTGACAAAGAATATTTACACACATTTAAATTGAGGAGAAAAAAAACCTCACTGTGATTCTCCATAATTTTACAGGACTTCAAATACCTTTTCATCCTCAAAACTACTTTTTTTAAGGGCTCATATGTTTCTCTTGAGAGGTCTACGAACTAATCTTACACAAAACATGAAAGCACACCTCTAGTGATGTCAAAAAGAAATTGCCCACAATAACGTGCATGCCGCCTCATGGCTCAACAAGCAGGAAATAATGAATGCCATCAGTCAGTTATCGAAAGTGGTTTACATATTTGATATGCCGGCTTCGGGGGTCGAGGAGAGGCCCTGGAGGGAGTCAGGCTTGACAAGGCCCAGCTCCACATGACTGCATTTAATTAGGAGGGAAACTAGATAGGATGTGGGGGTGGTGCTTATGTTAACTGATTTCACTCTTTAATCAGTGTAAGCTTCAGTCATTTCCACAATCCAAGGTTAATAATTTCAGAATGCGGAGTGGCTCAGCTGCGCAATCTGTGACACGAACTCCGGTCAATTATTTTGCACCAGCAACTAAAATCCATCAATCCTCTCAGCTACTGTTCGAAAAGAAAGTACTGCATTTTAAGAAGGAATGACAACATAGCTCATCTAACGACCAAATAGGTAAGTTACTTACTGGATTTCTTTTCCCCAAATGCAGAATTTAGGACCCGCATCAACAATATTGAAAAATAATCATGTCTTCCACCACGGACCAACCCATTCATTCTTTGGGACTATCAAATTGCACACCTTCATTGATGCCCTAACTCAGGGGTCTATTTTTCAAGCAACCAACCTCCTGCGATTGACCCGTTACCGCACATGCAAACACACACACACACACACACACACACACACACACACACACACACACACATACGCGTTTATATGCTTTACGGGGACCACTTTTTTGTTCATCACTTTCGGGGACCACCCTTTCCAAATGACACACACACACACACACACACACACACACACACACACACACACGCTTGATCTTTCTTTCTTTTTGAAACACTGCGCCGACCCTCGTGTAAGTTCACTTATCTCCACCGATTGTTTGAAATCCAATTCACGCTACTCCCATGTTCAGCAGACCACAAAGATATTGAGAAACAAGCTGTCTTTTGCCAGGAATTCTTCCATGTTGAGGGAGACAACAAACCAGCCCTTAATCCTTCTACCTGTGACTTTTTGCAAACAGGATTAGTCCCAGTTGCGCCACTAAATTCACAAATCCAGGGCTACTCGCTGATCCACTGGTTTTGGCCTAACCCTCTGCTTCATGTCCTAAATACACCGCTGCTCTTATCTAAATAAACAGCTCTGGTCCGGTGGTGAAGCACTTGCGTCCCAGATGCGCGTACTCGTCAGCATACTGCCAAGCGCAGAGAAAAGCTGATGTGAGTGCTATACATGCACGCAGCACAAATCCCATCGCTGTCCACATGCCCGCCTGCGGTGTCTCTCACAAATCAAATCTTCAGTTGGGGGGGAAACGTTGGAATGCAGCAACGTATGGATATGCATGAACCAAACTCTCGAAATGTATTTGACTTTTGGAACATAACTCAAGTCATGTGGGAGTGGAGAACCACAAACAATCCTTTTCTCATCTGACGCTAATTTATGTTTTGCAGAGCTTCATGCTTTGCGCTTCTCATGCACGTGATGCGTTTCAGAGCTATTTCACAACCGTACCATGACCAAAAGTGGACTCATCTTTATGTAAAAGTGAATATGTTTGGGCCCACTGGACCCCAAATGAATCTCTTAATGACCTCTGAATTTCATTCAAGAAGGGGTGTTATATTAGCTCCCGGTGAATGACTGTGCTCAGTTTGGCATGCTATTAAAAAAAGGGCTTCAATGACATACTGTAGACAGATATAACAGAGAATCCGGCAATTTTTCAAATTAAAATATCTTTCAGTTTCCGAAATCAATAAAACGGAAGTAATATAAGTTATTTAGTCTTCAAATGAACCACGGACCGGTCCGCGGCCCTGGGGTTGGGGACCACTGCTGTAGATGACCTTGTGAGAAAATATACAAATTACTTTATGATTCACATGAAATTCCGATGCCATGCATTGAATGAAATATGAACATTGAAGCCTATACACTTCTGAACAACTAACTAAATGCACATCCAGCCTCAAGGTTCTGCCCATACAGGCCATTTCTGTAAATATCACCATTAAATAGTTGAGGAGCTGTTGCTCTTATCAAGAAATATACATCAGGAATTGCACAGTTGCAGCAATCGGGTGGTGCGCTTGCCAATGGTCAGGCGGTGAAGTTCAATGTACAGTATGGACCGTACGTGTGAATGAGCTATTCAACAGACTTTAATCCACCAAGTAAAGGGAAGCAGGGAATGCATAAAAAGATTCAAGGCTGACATCGTCTCGTTCCTAAGGTGCAGTCAGTTGTAAAAGAACTTCTTTGATTTGGAAGTTCCTCTCACACTGCGGCCACACGCTGAGGCTCATGGTTACTTCCTGGTACGATCTTTATTGATGACAGTGATTGTGCACAGCCCCGGGGGGGAGCTATGAGTAATGGAGTTGTTGTTCAACAATGGGGTCGACACTCACACACAAAAGCACAGAGAGACTTCCAAGGCCTATACAGAAATCCAAACCACACAATTAAACCGCACAAAGAATTTGAGTTCTGACAGTACACACGTTTCTTTGTGTCCAGCAAAGGGCTTGGCTGACAGGATCAATAAAACAGAGAAGCATAGTGAATGCACTGCCTTGTCTAGCCTGCCCGCCCTCGGCTGACATGACCACAAGTACAGTCGATACGATCATTCAATGGGGTTGGCGGCAAGCACTCTTGCTGTGGTCCCTTAATATTGTTGATCAATATAATAGAGGAGGACAGAAGGCGAAGTGGAAACTTTTTCATATATGCTCACAGTTATGTACAGTTTGAGGGGGAATGCACATGCGGTGTATCAATGACATGATGGACACACTTGACAGAGAGAGAGAGAGAGAGAGAGAGAGAGAGAGAGAGAGGAGAGAGAGAGAGAGAGAGAGAGAGAGAGAGAGAGAGAGAGAGAGAGAGAGAGATGGGGGGGCGGTCGGAGCGGGAGGTGTGCTATTGTTTTTCCCGCCTAACTTATCCGCTTCAAAACTACTCGCGTATTCCTCTCAGTTATTGATAGATTCTTCCCCAAAGAGGATAATTGGAGAAGAGACCCAAGTAGCTGATGCCTGCTTTCCGTAAGCTTAGCAAAACCGGAAGGAGATCCCATGCCACTTTTCCATCCGTCTGGACTTTAATGACTGAGACCGTGATTAGATTAGATTAAACATTTAAGCATCAGATGATGAAGTGGATCAGTCTGCCTTCTTATCTTTAAATATGCCTTTATTATCATCACCTCTACTTGATTGACTTTTAAGCAAAGTAATGGGTAGTTTGTTTGTGGACATGATTGATCAGGTCTCCACTTGAACAGCAATACGTGTTTTAACAAATTTCGTGGAGTACATTTATCATTGTATTCATTCATAGTTATTTATCGACAATATGTTGTTGTTTTGCAACGTAAGCTGGAACGTTTATAAACAAACACTCTGACATTTTTGTGTGAAATAGTAATGAATGGCCTTGAACAAATTCTGATCAATCAATTGCTTGTTCCAGCCAGAACACAGCTTTTAAATGACAGACTTTGACTAGCACTTAAACAACAGACAGTAATTACAATAATAATTAGGGTCCAACTGATATGGATTAATTTTTTTGGTGCCCAATGCCATTTCCATTGTTTGGCAGGGTAAAATTCCCATAGCCGATTAATCAGACGATTGATTAAAAATGAATCTAAAATGATTACAACAATTAAGATCTGAATTACAATCAGAACATTTGACTCTCCTACTATAGAGTGCAGGGATGGGCAACTTTAATGCTGGACACCCCGGGGCCATTTTTTTTTTCCAGCGCTAAATCATTTTGCCATGAACAACCCATTTTTATTCATTTGAACAACTCCGATTTTGCTCCCTAAGTTAATTTGCACCGTGTTCCTGAATGTATCAAAATTAATGCTATTTTGATTAGAGAATCAATATTAGAGCATAAAGATCAGGTGGTGGAACTTGGCAGTAAAAATATTTCACAATCAATCCGCACATCGCTAAAGTGTAGTGAGAAGTGACGAAACGCTGTTGTTTTGAACCACTATGGCATTCGGGTCTTTTGCTCCAACAGTGGCTTTCTTTGTGAATCTCTGAGCACACAGACACACATGCACTCACTATGAACGACGGCGTTTCCTTCCAAGCTTGGCTTTAGGAGGACATTCCATTCCTTGCATATTAATCACCTCATTCATGAGGTGAGCAGGGTTTTGCTCCGCCGCCAACAATTATTCCCTTCCTTCCTCTACCGCTGCTCCCCCTCGTGTTCCCGGAAGAAAAACACAAGCTTTGGTCTAGCAGCCAATAATCAAATATCTACTAATAGTGATGCAAAATACCGACAGACAAAGCGGAACCCAGAAACAGTTGCGGTGCGCAGCGGGTGGGGCCGAAATAGCCAAATCTTGATATGGAAAAAGGAATACTGGGATACTCATTAAGGAAAATAATATGGGACGCCTGGTAATTATTCAGTATGTACCGGATGTTCCAATGAAGAAAATGTGAAGGTCTGTTCTAGTTTCTCAAACGTTGTTGGATGATGCTTAGTTCAGGGCTTTGCTCAGGCTAACACCAACAATCAAAGCATGCATTTTTAGACCATGTCTCTTACCCTGAGGCCCAGTTTTGTTCAAACAGAAAAGAGCCCTCATTCAATTGTTTCCACAGCAGGCTCTTTTGCATTGATCTTACATCAATAATACCGGAGCTTGAAAAATACATACAATTCCAAATGAACTCGAGTGTAAAGGGGTGAATAGAGTGAGTGAAGTATGGCGTAGTGTTTCCCTGTGGTTTGTTTCAGAAGCAATTTAGCTTGGCAGGATTAAGAAGCAGAGTGGGGAAGCCGCCATATTCCTTCAAGAGAGAATGTTGTCATTTTACTTGTCTGTCATGCCTATAATGGTCTCGATTGTGAGCATGGACAAGGGCAGAGAACCAGTGATAAATCTGCAATAAATGTGATAGAACATGGACCCGATTGTCCGTTGATGATAGAGCCTTTATTTCACAGCAAGGACGGGGACTTTAATGACTTGGGGAGGGAGATGAGAAAAGCACTAAGATGGCCAGACAGTGGGACAGAATGGCACCACTTAGTCCTTGCCAGTAACGGCTTGGACATCACCATCCTTCTCTGTCACAGGGGTCAGGCTCCGCAATGCCTCCCTTTCCAGAATGTCTTTCTATTTCCCACACAAATACTACAATAGTGCAACAGAGCCACTGAAACGAGGGGGACGGGGGGGCTATAAACAACAGGGTGAAAGGCTTCGTAACCAAGAAAGTAGACAGTTCACGGAGAGGGAGAACATTGGTTGACCCTTCAACAGAGAAGAGCGAATAGAAAAAAGACTGGGGGACAAGGACCATATACACACAAAGAACAAAGAAAAAAAACATTTTATGCCTTTGAATTAAGTTTGTGTATGGGTTTTACTATGGTCCTCAGTAGGAAAAGCGTGCAGTGACCTCTCCAGGTTGGTGAGGATATATTGCCAAAAGTGGAGGAGTTCAAGTATCTCGGGGCCTTGTTCACGAGTGAGGCGGGGTTGGAGCGGGAGATCACAGGTGGATCGGTGCAGCGTTTTCCGTGATGGCGACTCTGGATCAGTCTGTTTCCATGGAGAGGTATCCTGAGATCTTCTCGCCAGAAGGAGGACGACCCATAAATGCTGGAGAGACTATATCTCCCGGCCGGCCTGGGAACGCCTTGGGATTCTGCCAGAATAGATGGACGAGGTGGCTGGGTAGAGGGAAGTCAGGGGTTCCCTGCTAAAGCCGGTACGCCCGCGACCTGACCAATTCTAAGACCAGAGTTAAATTTTTCTGCTACATTTCTTAGTTTCATGACTGAAGGATTCTGCCAACCACAACTACAACTCTTATAGATGCTAAATATGGTACTTGAGTTGGTGTACGTATGAGATGATTTGAGTTTGGGAACGACATTTAAAACAGCAATACTAGCAGTTTGAAATTGTATCACAGTTTATCAGTTTAATGTAACATAAGCTGATGTAAAAAAATAAGAACAAAAAAAAAATCACCTACATAGTGACCTATAAAGTGACTTTTAATATCACATTTAATATGCTCCTAACATGTTTAGTATGCTCTTTGCCGTTTGCAAAGCTGCAGGTCTCATTTTTAATGAGGGCAATCTATGAAGTGACCTAAGGCTAAGCCAACCATATGCCCCGATAAGTCATCCCTTGATCTATTTCAGCTAATGAATCATCGAATCAATATCAGCTCAGTGAGTGCCCCCCCCCCCACACACACACAGAACATCAAATTTCTCTATCCCATTCTCATCCTTGGCTTGTGTTTTCTGTTGTCTGTCCCAATTCCGTGGTCCACTCTGCCTGTGGCTCAACAATCTGTCAACTGTTAAAGATAGGTCATATTTTTTCATGAATTTTTGTGGGCAGTACAATATAAAAACAGGAATTCTGTCACATATTTTACACATTAAGTAAGGATGGGATTTCAATCAGAACAGATTTATATTTCAGTACTCCTATATTTGGCCCGCCCAATTAAGTGACCACACTAATTTGCCAACTTGTAACTCCGACTGAAGTTAATCAAATGTACATTTTAAAACACTGAAGTCATTTAACTGTGAGGAAAAAAAACAACATCAACAGACAAAGGTGTATTCAAATATTCCCTGCATTTTTTCAAAGGTTTGGCACAGCTTTAATTATTAAGAGCCTGCATGCGGAAAGCAACAGCCCAGGCCGCTCCTCATGTAGACCAGGTTGCATTCTCAATTGATGGGTTCAGCCAGACAGGTTTTTAGTGGGGTGGCCAGGGTAACTCGGCATCTCATTTTGGGGTGGCCACATGTGAGGGTAAGCGGATCGGAAAATGGATGGATATCAGTGTAGTGCTCAATAACATTGGAATGCTACTCTTTGGTGTGATACAAAGAAAGAGTGGAGGTAAACACAGACAGCGTGCAAAATAAAATAAGGTTGACATAAATTGAACTATTAAACATGGTGGCCGTATTGCATTTTGTGATTATGCAAATACTGTAAAAATTGCACTTGGGGTATCACATTTGTAAGATGGTGAGAGGTTATATGAATAACATGTAAATATGAGTAATAAGCTTAACGGTTATTGCACTTGAATAATGTAGGACAGAGTCCAGATGTATGTGCTGTGGTGAATTCTGCGGGGGTTTGTTTATAGCTGTTGTGTGTGTTTATGGCTCTGGGGTAGAAGCTGTCCCTGTGTCCGTTGTGTGCGTGCTCTTTCTTTTCTGCCTGAGGGCAGCAGTTGGAACAAGTGGTTACAGGGGTGGGAATTGTCTTTGATGATGTTTTTTTTTGCTCTACGGAGGCAGCGAGACCTGACAGTGACCTCCTAACTGGGCAAAGACCAGCCTGCGATTTTCTGGCCTGTGTTTATTACTTTCTACAGCGCTCTGCTGTTAGCTGCCTTGCATCCAGCATGTGGCATGCTGGATGTCAGCATGATTTCAACTGCTACTCAGTCACCAGCAGAAATTAAAGCCACTTGAGTCAAGATGGCTTTTGTCAGGTATGTCATCTCACATGTTGTTTAATAAATTAGCTAACTGCAATTTATACAGTGCGAAACTGCGATTTATATTCTGACTAGGGGCTGAGCATCTCTAATGTTCAGATCTTAGGCTGCGTTTGGAATCAATCCCCATCTACTACATAGCTAGTTCACTATGTTCAGAGCTGACAACCTGTAGACATTTCGTTCCGGAGCTGAAATATAAAATTCCAGATGGATTTTTATATTTTCATAATTCTGTCAGGGACATGACAGCGGGGACTGCCTGCGGGAAAGTGCTATAAACTAGCCTCACTTAAATCAAGGCAATGCAATTTGACAAATAATTAGGAATTCTTCAAAGAACAAATCAACCGCAATATTATTCAAATAATTGCTTACCTGTGACATTCCAACATTGTGCAATGCATACACACACACGCACGCACGCATGCACGCGCGCACACACACACGCACACACGCGCACACACACACGCACACACACACGCACACACGCGCACACACACACGCACACACACACGCACACACACACACACACACACACACACACACACACACACACACACACACACACACACTTCACATTTATACGTATGTACATATGTACATACATACAGATAGATAGATATAGGGGAGGACCAAAACATAACAACACTCTTCTCAATGTTAAATAACACACTATCATATTTAAAAATCCAAATTGTAAATATTGACATCAATAAGAGAATTTGGCCTCACTGTACTAAAGTCGCAGCAGATTTAGCACATATGGCCGGCACTCCAACCACCATGAACCATTTTACCCATTAGCAGAAGCTTACAGCCATATGTTGCTTCATAGGAATTTGGACAAGAAGAGTTTTATGAGAAAAATACAATGTGCAGCCAACAGCATCCTCAATCAGCCGCCAACACAACACAGATGGTATGAATTCTCAACCCTGATCGCTCTTTAAATTCTTTCTCAAACAACAAAGGAAAGACATTCAAAAGCATATGCAACCAAGGCTGTGAGAGGGAGGAAAAGTGTAACCGGGTGGACTCTTAACAGCTAGAGAAGGATCGAAATGGTTTCCAAGTCACACAGTCAAAATGAAAATGAAAATGCAGCCCTTGCAAAACAGGTTAAACAGATAGCCGTGCAAAATCTTAAGATGGGCAACATCTATTTTTTGCTGACAGCCACACTAAAACAGTAAGGTTGAGGCTGCCAACCTTTGCTAGCCATTCCAACCGAGCTGTTCAACATCAGAGAAGGTTGTGATAGTTTAAGGAGTGTCAGACAAAAACTAACATGAAACAAATGTGTGTTTCTGTAAAAGGAGATCTATTATTCTCGCGTCTTGAGATTTTAGTTTATGAATAAGAATATCTATACATATGTATAAAGGGGCATGTCTGTTCGGATTTTCCTTTTTTTCTGTATTTATTGCATGTATATTGAGTAATGTGGCGCTCCTCCGTACAGTTATTTGAACCCATGTAAAGAGGAGCAATGTTTTTGTTCTTATATATAATTTAAATTAAAAATTACATATTTGTGCGTGTATAATTAACATTATATCATAGTTTTTAATAATCTGCAGAGAACAAGGGGAGGACGAGATTCGTTTTTCTACTTCTTCCTACTCCCTTTGAGCATAATAACTGTACTGAACCAAGATATGTATTGATATTTGTTCTTTGATTTTGTTTTCTTATGTCTTCCATATTGTGTTTACTTGTTCAATCAATCAATCAATTTATCAGTCCATCAATCAATCAAACAGCACTAGGCCATCCGATTTCTCTTCGCGCACAACACTCACAGGGGAAAAAAAGCATGCATAATTATTGTATTGGGACATATGAAGATTGTGTAAAGGAAGTAATGTTTGTAGCATAGGATGGCAGAAAACAGCGACACGCACTCACGCACGCATGCGCGCACACACACACACACACACACACACACACACACACACACACACACACACACACACACACACACACACACACTCCCTTACATTGCTTGGGGCGTGCACTTGATTAGCAGTAACCTAGTTCAATAATATCTACTTCATGTAGGTCACAATAATGTCCAGGGTGGTTGAATGTGTGATCACAACAAATGGTAGCCGTCCACCTGATTCATTGCAAACAGCAGCGGGTCTGCCAGAAATGGAGCGTATTCCAGCAATCTTCGGCTCGTAGGCGAGCTACAGCCTGAACTGGTTGCCAGCCAATCGCAGGGCACACATAGACAAACAAACATTCACACTCACAATCATACCGATTGACAATTTAGATGGTCAGCATTTATCATACCAATAATGTTGGGTATATATATTGAATGCGAGTTGTAATTGCGTGTAATTGGTCAATGCCTTTTTGATTACAAAGATTTTCTTTTGTGACTACACTGGCTTGGGGGAAGATAATGCAGCCGATGAACACCGACCATTTTTAATGAATTAACATTCATCCAATAGACATGAGAAGACATCGTGGCACACATTTATTACAGTACTCTCATCTGGCTTCATGCCATTTGTCAAAAGACGCTGTTCACTCTATTTTATCTGAATGACAGTATTTTATTGTTAAAAGAAAAAAAAACAGTAGAGATCATTGAATTGAATACACCACGGCTTAGTTCAAATGTGTGTGCTTGCGCCACAAGAATGTAGCTCAATTTCACAAAGTTCAACTCATGTAATCTGACTGCAGGCCACATGGTTCCTGTTCCAGTTGTATCGTGACCTGGATACAACTCACCACAGGCAATTAGGACATGGGGGATTGATTTAAAAAAAAAAAACCCCTGAGCAAAAGTAGAAGAACATAAACATTAAATGACCAAAGGATGATCTGCGATAACATGTAATTATGCTGTATGTGTATATATAAATGAAGGCCATAAAAAAACAAAAAAACAAAAAGCGCTTCAGTTTTTGGCTGACGTGGAAGTTATATATTTCAGAATACTGTATAGATTTTTTTCATGTTTGAAACAAAAAATTCAATGCACTTTTTACCTAGTCTTGCATTTGACTTAACGACTTGCAAAGAAATAATGAGACACTGAATTAAGAGTTTGTACCATAAAGCTCAAGCACTCTTTGGTTATGCAGCAGGACTACAACCCTTTAAGTCCACCTTTGAATGGCTGAACAAAATAATGAAAAATGTATGGTTTGGAGTGGCCAGATCAAATTTTGGCCCGGAATCAAAAAGCGGTGCGGCAGTTCATGATCGAAAACACTTCAATATGTCTGAGTTCAAGCGAGCGCCAAGTGTGGGCCAACATCACCAGTTCTCATAAATGATCAAATTCAGTTACTAGGTTGAGGGGTCAATTCCTTCTTTCACAGAGAGACAGAGAAACCTATCTGGCAGTATTTCCCTTCATGAAGAGAATCATCATTTCCTGTAGAAAGTCAATTTAATAATTACTTGATTTGTCTTCATTTGACATTAAAATTGGTTTGATGATTTTATCAGATTAAGCCAGATAAATATGCCATTTAAAAGAATCTGAAATTAGGAAGGGGGAAATACTTTTTTTTTTTTTTACAACTCTGTATTAGTTTTGTCAATCGCTGATTCACATACAGTATATTTCCAGAATCCCCAAGCCCAGATCTTGAAAAATGGATGGCAAGCCAAGCCTGTCAATTTAAGAGCTTCTGCTGGAGGAAGCAAGGAGATAATTGGAGGGGCCATTCACAATGCAATAGAACATTTTCTGCCTTTTATGCAGTCAAGAATTCATGACAAAGGACTTCAAATTAGGACAAAACAGCTTAGAAGATAATTACAAGAACAGAGTGGACACTAAATGAGGAGAAAAAAAGAACATAGATGGCAGCCACCATGTGAAGAAAATGCACAGCCTGGAGCACATTGACATTTCTGCCCACATAGAGATCAATCTCTTCCTTTTCTCTACCTTCCTTTTTGTTCACTGTTCTTGTCACTTCTTTTACTTTTTTTTATTTTTCAGATAAGGGGGCTTCTTTGGTACTCTAATGGGCCAGTTTTTGGGTCACTGAGCCACAGTCACATTTTGTCCTAACATCCAGATTGATTTTATGAAGGCTGAGCAGCAAGTAGCCAACGCAGATTTGAAGGTACTTTGAAATGTAATTCAAGTCTGACAACTACAAATATATCTGCAGTGTGAGAGAGATGTATCTCCATGTTCCCATTGCCTAAAATTCTATATTGGTGTTTCAAACACCCCCCGCCCCCCACGCTGATCAACATTTACATTCACGAGGCTACACACGCAAACAGATCAATAAAAAGAAATGTGGAGATGCTACACGTTTGAACTGATCATTTCCGAATGACAGGATTAGGATTTAATTTCCTGCAGTGAGACCAAGGACAGCCAAATGCTTTACTTGACAACAAGGACGCTTTCTCTTCTGTCGAATGGACTTGCCATGTGACAACTGGTGCTTGTCAAGCTAACTCTATATGCAGTATTAAAGAATACAACTGAAGAGTAACGGTATTAGTCTTTGGGCATGGCGAGCAGCCATTAGTTGAGTCTGATTGACCTCAATGGATGTGACACACGAAACATTTGTGAAAATGCACTTCTTGAAAGCCTTTGTTCTTTTCTCAACGGAATCAGGGCATTCCCAGGTGTTTCATGAATATATCAAGCAACCATATCAGTCAGGGTCAGAGGATTAAAAAACAAAAAACAAAAAAAAAAACACATTTCAGCATGTGGTCTGATAAGACAGCTTTGATTTATTTCTGAACAAGTAGAACACCAGATTCGGTGAAGGCCCATGCTTTTGAGAGGTTTTAGTTTCATGGGATCTTTTGAAAGCTTTGAGCTGTTTGATCGGTCGAAAGCATAAATCAGATCCAACTGAGCAAAATCAAAGTATTTGGAACTAAGGACTCAGAACTGTTTGAAAAGACTGCATTACACTTTGCAGGATTGGCAAATTATCCAGACAAAAACGAATGCCTGAGCAGTCTCCTCTTGTTACGTCTCTGTCTCTCCAAAAACAAAACACACATTGGGACAAGACGATAATGACTCCACTTGCAACCACTCAGCACGCGGTCTGATGGATAAGCAAATTGAAAGTGATTTGAAAATCCTACGCTGGCCTGGGATGGAATGGAGGGTGATTATTGTGCTGATTGTATGAACACAGTCCCTCCCTGTCCTTCCCTCTCCATTTCAAACCACACTTGCCATTCATCTTTTTGTGCAACTCTTGATTGGTGCACACTCTGAAACAATCACATTTATTTCCACTTGATCATTGCCATGATCCCAATTTTCTTTTCTCAGTTCCCTGTGAATCAAAGTCAAATTGATGGACAATCCAATCCAATCAATATAAACAAGGGGAGAGAGACAGAGAGAGATAACAGGATATCTGAGTTGTAGAGCGTGGCACTGTGATATGATAATGATCAAAATGTGCTGTTTTCCTCACAAAATACTCCGTTTTATAACATGTTGATTCGATGACACGCCGAGGCAGATGCTGTATAACGTGTTGTTGTCAACGAGTTCCCGTTTCACAGGAGCCATCGGACTTCATTTCTCATAGGTAGGGCCAGATGGCTCCTGTTTTCCAGGGCCGGCCTCATGACAACATAACAGAATTGCGTGAGAAAGAGTTGTTCAGCATAATAGTTTGTGAAACGCCAGTTGATAACGAAGCAAGTGTGGCGCCAGAAGGGCTGAATTGGTCACTCACTCCTTCTTTCGCACACGCTCAGAGAAGGATAAGAGGAGGCTTTGCCGTCCCCTTGCTAGAGTCTGCTGAGGGTTGCTTACGAACGCCCAGCTGGTATTGAAGCTCGCTCTACCAAGGGTGTTGGCTCTCCACCCTATTGGCGCACGGTAAGAGTTGATTCATTTCTTTGTAGCTTAATACCTCGCTTGCTGTTGAATGATAGTGTGACATATTCTGTGGCGCTAATAAACGTGCAATTTGTTAGTAGCAGATTTGTCTCTTGTGATTCATTTCTGAGTGCCTATCTCCAACGATCCTATTCTAAATTTGATACTGAGCCAGGGCGAGGTATCAGAAATGTTTTAAAACACACTGTTACAGATCTCACAGTTTTTCTTCTTTCCCCATTTGGCCAGAGACTCACATTACATGGATTTGTAGCTACTTCGATGAAACATTGAGTCTACCTGCATGTGTACCATAATAATGGTTCCTGTGTGAGATTTTATCAAACATGAATCAACAGGACAAGCGGTTGATGGGTATATGTTTGAAACAAAACAATTGTGCTAATCAAATCACACACACACACATATATATATATATATATATATATATATATATATTTTTTGCATTCCTAAAAGTGCACTATTTCTATATTTCATTACATAATGCAGGCACAAGTAATGGTAACATGCCAAGATTTGGGATCCCAACACCGAGTAAAAAATAAATAAAAATAACCAATTATCAATCCAATCAGAACATGGACAAGTCTATCCAATCGATTTCAACAACTAGTTCATTTACTGTGCAGTCGACCCACGCTACTCGCGCCTACGCATGAACAGCCCAAATTTGGAGAGAATTGGTGTCATTGAAATGTCGCGGGAGGATGGGGGAATCATAGCAATTTAAACACTAAAAGTTCACCCAAAAATGCTGAGAAACATTGAATACACGGAAAATGGGGGGGAAGGGGGAATTAAAATCTTTTTGTTAAGGATGGACACATCGCCAAGCATGACTATCTTCTACCTCCACGTTGACAACTTCCTCACATCATTGAGTATTTGCTAAGGCTGGTAACACTTTTAGTGAACGCTAATCTGTGCTAATACCGAAACTCTGCTCCGTGGCTCAACTCCAGCTGTTGCTAGGATATGGCGGATTCTCAGCCAGTCGAGATGCCAAGTCATGGGCAGAGAAACTCCGCGTGGGGGCACAATTATGTCACTTAGGAACATAGTTATGTCACAATCTGGAACATATCAGAAAGATTTACTCAGTTGGGTCATTTCACACTTGGTCTGCAGACAGACAAGCCTGATAGCCAACTATTTCTACATATGAGCTCTTTAAAAGTACATTTTCTTTTGAAACAACAGGCAAAGCTGCAATAAAGGTGCTGTGAAGAGTAGAGTGTTTTCAATGACCCGCATCTTGAAACTGTGGGAAGACAACTACTGGTATGTCATGCCCTAGATTGAAAATGCGATGGTCTGTGCCTATGCTATCGAGGGTCAGATGTCACTTTAAGAACATTCAAATGATTAGAATGTTGAAGCAGCTTGTAGACAAATTGAAGACCTTCAGTAATCTGTGAAGTCATCCAATAACCCTTCATTTAAACAGTTTCATAATCCTCGTTAACTGCATTCAACATGGTCAATACGCGTGTGAAAATGTTAAGACTGCACAAGCGTGCATCTCAAAGTGAATCGTCGTTGCTCTATTAATTAATCTGTTGATAGCCTTCTTTGAAAAACAGAGTTCATAGGTTAAGCATGTTGTAATCCTTACATTTGAGGCTGATTTCCATAGAATTCTAGGCAAAATTAAACAGTTAAAAACATGTATATTATTGAGCTACCTTTTTTTATGCGACTATCTTAAAAAAATAGTGATTTTTATGGTTTTATTGAAGAGTTCTGGAAACTCTCACATAATTGCCACAACTCGGCTGTTTAATTTCTCACTGATTAAGGCGAGCACTGTGGACGTCCAAATATTTATATACCAACAATAAAAAAAAAAATCATAATATATCCCACGCTATTTTAAAATTTTCATTATCTTATTTATTTGTAAAATGTAGCCAGGATCCTTCCCAAGCAGCAACTGCAGGAAGGGGGAGAAATGTTCCAAAAGAGAAATGGGGGTGGGGGGGGGGGGTCGTCATCATTCATAATCTGCCACAAACGCATGGCTTGCATCACGTGGTCACTGACATCTGCCCAGCAGAGATGACAGCTTGCATTGTCTCGGACGTGATTATGTTGCGTAGGAGCTGCTAGGGTATTATTACAGTAACAACAAATGAGTACATGTCACTAACAAACTACTGGAAAGCGGTTTAAAATAATATGAATATTCTCTACATTTATTACATGAAGCCCAAGGTACACACAGTACGCCACATTCATTCGTTGTTTTTCCTCGTACTGTACGTGCTATTATTGCGGTTACCCACACCAATTAAAAGCATAGCATAGCCAAACAGTTCTCAGAAATCAGCAAATGGGGAGGTTCCTTGATCGGAAAAGTTACACATCCAAAAAAAAACACGTTGCCAACACTGCTCGCTTGCACTCCCAACCAATCAGCAGCTATTAAGGACGGGGAGCGACAAAAGTTATACAATGAGCTTCGTTTACCTGATAATGGCTGTGTCACCCTGGCGGACCGTGATGTTGTCGGTGGCCCGTTGCATATCCACACTCCGGACGGGGAATCCTGTAGGAATGAGACACAGCAGTCTGAAAAAAGAAGCCTGCAACTGCCTCCAAAACGATTTGCGTCCGACGAGCATTTTTTTTTTTAAAAGCTCTGCAGCGCGTTGTTTCGGCAGCAATCCAAGAGATAGAAAAAAGAATCGGAGTTGTTCTCCAGAAGTCTTAAACAAACAGTCAGGTCCAATACAGTCCAGTAAACTACTTGAAAACGTGCAGCTCCTGCCGTCGCTCGATCGACCAATGATGTGCAAAGCTTTCGTTTTCCAAAGTGTTGTGAAATGTCTCTCGCCCACTCACACACCCCTCTCCCTCTCTGTCTCCCTCTCTTTCGTTCTTTCTGGTTATCCAGTGGCTGGCTGTGATGCTCCCTATTGGTTGTCAGGACAACAGCACCCCCCAAGGTCCCTTAAACTGGCACACAGTGCAAGAGGCAATGGCAATAGTTTTAGAGAGACGCGTGACCTTTTTTTTGTGTGTGTACAGTATGAAAGTTGCTGCAGAGTAAAAAAGATTCGTTTTTAAGCATGCTTGAGAATAACTGTTGTGAATGTGCAAGGACTGAGAGCTAAGTGGAAAAAAAGAATAGCGATACAGCATTCAACTGTTTTTCACCATGTATTTTTTTCCTTCACTGCACTGTTGGCAGCAACCATGCAGAGTACATTTTCTCAGTTTCATTAATTGCGACAGAGGTATGTATCGGTTTACATTTCGGAGCCAATCTTGTCCCGATGGGCTTTGCTTTGATTTCACCGTTGATGGTTCTGACAACATGATCCAGATGAATCTTTGAGTAGCGTTCATTCACACACACACACACACACACACACACACACACACACACACACACACACTGATTTTGAATGGCGCGACTGCCTGGGAGACAACCCT